>NW_028006878.1:0-12051 GCF_054177405.1 Leptonychotes weddellii | reverse complement strand
CCTTACCCAGGTTATGCTACCAAACAAAGACTCGCTTTAGAAATCAACACTGATGAGTCCAGAATCCAGATTTGGTTTCAGAATCGAAGAGCTAGGCACCAGTGCCAGAAAAAATCAGAACCCGATGAGGACTTAGAATCAAGTCAAGACCAAGATCACTCTGAAGAGGAGATTCAAAGTAGAGAAGACAGACGGTGTCATACCAGCTACACTTCTTCGCAATTACACACCCTCATCGAGGCATTTATGAACAACCCTTATCCTGGCATTGATACCAGAGAGCAACTTGCTAAAGAAATTGGCATTCCAGAGTCAAGAGTCCAAATTTGGTTTCAAAGTCGGAGATCCAGATTCCATGTCCAGAGAAAAAGAGAACCTGATGATCAAGACTCAGAACAGAGACAAGACCAGGAACAGGATCTCTGAATGAGAGTTCAAGGCACCACACCCAACGTGACCTCGAACTCATGACCCCAAGATCAAGAGTCACATCCCTACTGACTGAGCTAGCCTGGTGCCCCTGAAGCAGATATTTTAAAAAGTAAAATATCTGGTCAAATAGGGATTTCTACAAGGAGTGTGGTAATTTTAAATATGCTAAAATTTCAAACCCAGTTAATAAAGTTACATTCCAAAAAAAAAAAAAAAAGAATTCCCTCACTGTTTTTCTGAGACTAGCAGTGTATTTGAAGGGCATTTGTTTCAAATGGTGTGGGTAAGGTCTTTTTAGGATATCTATTCCTCTGTATTTCTACATATAGAAGTCTACCACTAACTTGTAAAACTGCAGTTTTGTAAAGCAGTGAATATAGAATCTAGTTTATAGCAGATGGAGGAGTAAATATAAAAAGGGGAAATAGAAACAGGAAGTGTTTTACAACTCCTTAAAATGTACTGTTGTTGCTATTGTTTGCCAGAGGGAAGATTTAATGGGAGGATTCTTTTTTATTTTCCTGATGTTTGGGACAAGATAGATGAGGTAATTAGTGCAGTAAGATAATGGAAAGAAAGGGAATAGGAGGAAGGAGGTAGGGTGGTCAAAGATAAGTTATTTCATTGCATTTATAGAATTAGAAAGTTTAACTTCAGTTTTCTAAAACTTAAGACATATTGCTCTATATTTTGTTAAAGCAAAACCTTTAATCATTATAAATGGTAAGGGCAATAAATCTTCAAAGAGATTCTGATACAAGGTTATAAAATAAACTAATGAACCCTAAGATTATTTCAGTTTATATTGCTTTTTCCTTCAGAAAATGTTTCTTGTTCTTGTGGAGGAAACATTATTTTTATGCTTTTTGGTTGTATTGTTTCATAGATATCTTGACACCCAACACATTGTACATTGGCTGGATGTATGGACAATTGACTCATACAACAAAAAGTACAGTGGTTAAGAGTTTGGGCTCTGGAGTCAGATGGCCCCCAGTTTGAATCCTTGATCTAGCACAGAATAGTTAGAAGTCATTGGGCAAGTTACTTCAGTTATCTGAACCTCAGAAAATATGTATAATAACAATAGTACTCTAAAGGGTTAAGATTGAGTTTTTCAAAGCACATTAACTATCAGAGTGCTAGTAAATAGTTCATCCAAGTACTTGGCAAACAGTAAATGCTCCATAGATGCTCAATAGGAGTTTCTATCCTCTTCTCTTTCTCCTCTTTTCTTACAACTACAGTAACTACAGTCCCACTTAACAAAATGTTTTGCATAAATTGGACCCTTAATATGTATCTTTTTTGATTGTTTGATGAATAAAAAACATAATGAGAAATCCTCCTTACTCTTTGCCTTCCCAGTATTCATTCATTGATATTTATTGCATTTCTCTGTTAATGTGCCACTTTGCTTGAACAAAACAGTCTTTGCAATCAGAGGGCTTACATTCAATGGAATATGTAAGAGAAAGTGATTCTTATTCAAACCAAACCAAACCATTCTTCAGAATGTCCCCTGGATTTGTAATGGAAGGAGAACCAGAGCCAGGGAGTCCGCTTATGAAACTACCAAAGTAGTCTGGGTGGGAATATGGGCTGCTACGTACAGTGCAGTGCTGTCCCTATTGTTTGTCTCTGAGGATTTTTTTTAGCATAGTTGACACACAGTGTTCCATTAGTTTCAGGTGTACAGCATGGTGATTCCACAAGTATACATTATGCTATGCTCACCGCAAGTGTAGCGACCATCTGTCACCATATAATGCTATTACAATGTCATTTACTCTATTTCTTATGCTGTGCCTTTTATCCCCATGACTTACTCACTCCTCTGAGGATGTTTTAAACCCTTCAATTTTCCTACGTTAGTATCAAAATGGATAATTCTTGTATTTCTCCTATTGCTTAAATATGGCAATAAATACCCACCTCAATATTTATTTTGTCCTTTAAGTTCCCAAGTCATATTGCCAGTTAATTCTTAAGTTTATCCTGATGGTGAAGGCATTTGAGGATTCTGGGTGATAAAATAATGTTACATCCCTTCTTTTTTTGTTGCTCTCCATCCATATCAGATAGTACAAAATCTTTTAGATGAGTATGTCAGACTTTATTATAATCCTGTGTTTCAGTTGTAATGATAGTTTCATGCTTCCTAAAGAGGAAATCCTAATATAGCTATATATAAGGTGAAAACTGAAAATGAGAATATCTCCTAGGAAAACAGATTCTTCATAGAAAATAGCTTAAAATATTATATAATGACTGAGAAAATTATAATACCTCTGGCTATTTTTCTTTTAGATCTCATTACTTTTACTCAACTTCCTATCATCAGCTGAATTTGAAAAACCCAGTTTAATTTTATGCATGATTTCAATGCCTTTCTACACTTTAATTGGATTTTTCATGTTTTTAGTAAAGGTGAGCAATATTACCCACTGTGTGACTGGCCTTAACCATGTAGCCCATTAATAAAATCTTTGCCCAATGTTGGAACAGGTATAAAATTTAGAAGTTATTCAATGCTGATAAGTTCTGAAATTAAGATTGCAAAACTGAGTAAGGTTGATCTCTGTGTTTAAGTCCCTTTTCCTAAAAAATAAGACTGCATGGAAGATATGACATACTGCACTCTTTAATTGCTTGGCACTTAGTGTCAATAAATTGCTTTGGAGGTGTGATTGGAAAAGGAAGAAAAGTGTGTTGCTACAAAGCACTTCTGGGAGAAACCAAGCACTACTGAGAATTTGGGGCAACTGTTGATAAATCTGATCTACCTCACAGTTCTGTACTTTATCATTTCCCCTAACTTAAGTGCACTCCCCTAACCTAAGTGCACTCCTTAATGAGCACAAGGTAATGTATGGAACTGTTGAATTACTATATTGTACTCTGGAAACTAATATAACACTGTATGTAACTAACTGGAATTAAAAACTTAAATAAAAGAATAGTTAATGCTCTATAGTATTTTCTTAACAGAAGGCAGATAAAAAATACTCATTTGGAGGATGAATCGGAATGATTGTAAAGCTATAGTCAAAAGATATTTTATTTATTTTATTTTATTCCATTGAGCCTATTAAAAGGATTGAAATGTTTGTTCTTAAACTGTTATATATATATATATATGTGTGTGTATATATATATATCTCCTGCCAAGCCCACTAAATGGTAGTAATTTTTAAAAATCCATTTTAAGATTTACTGGCAGAAAAAATATTTGGCTCTTCTAAGGAAACATTCATTTTTATTAAGATGAATAAAGAGAATTATATAGTCTCCCTTGTTTACCTATTTTATAGAACTGATAGAGATGCAAAACTAAATTTAGTGCTTAATTTCAATAATTATCTTATTCTGATATTTAACACATCTATTTCTAGTTATTTTACAATTGTAAAAAAATTAGCTGTCTCCTGTTACTTGGGTTTTAACATTCTGATCAACTTCAGTTGGTTTTTGGAAAGAGATGAGGATGATGAAAACAGAACAGTAACCAGAAAGAATACTGCAAGAATTTTCCAGAAAGAATACTGAGAATTTTCATAGACATTAGGATACATCCAAACAAAATATACAATATTCACGTGTTAAAAATAATATCAGGCTAGGGAGCCTGGGTGGCTCAGTCATTAAGCGTCTGCTTTGGGCTCAGGTCATGATGCCAGGGTCCTGGGATCAAGCCCCGCATTGAGCTCCCTGCTCAGCGGGAAGCCTGCTTCTCCCTCTCCCACTCCCCCTGCTTGTGTTCCCGCTCTCACTGTCTGTCTCTGTTAAATAAATAAATAAAATCTTTAAAAAAAATAATATCAGCCTAGATGGAAAAAAAAAGAAATCTGCAAATCCCCACTACATAAAATTGGAAGACAGAAAATATTGGAGATTGCAACCAAGGAAGAATGTCAGCTCGTCAACAGACTTTAGTATCAGAGAACAAGTCTTATCCCAATTCATGGATTATACCCTGGCACCCCAAGGAACATCAAGTACAATATATGCATATTTAGTGTATAGTTTTTATATGCATCAAGCAGAGAGACTTTCATTTAGCCTTTGTTTTCTTTCAACAGCTATCCCATATATATATGAAACACTTGGAAGGTCTGGATAATGAAATCAAGGAAGGCCATGAAAGCATTCTCTTAACAGTCTTAATCATAAGAAAAATTTTCTACCAGAATGTCTATTGCATAGGATTCATAACTGTGTAATATACTTGATCTTATTCAAATAATGGCAAATTTAAATATCCTAAAAATACTCACTCTTACTATATTCTACATTCGAATATAATGGCAGCAAAACATGAAGGTATTTTTCTTTTTCTTTTTAAAAAGAAAAAGATTTATTTATTTATTTTAGAGAGCGAGAGAGAGAGCATGGGTGGGGGGAGGCAGAGGGAGAGGGAGAGAGAGAATCCCAAGCAGACTCCCCACTGAGCACAGAGCCTGAGTGAGGCTCAATCCCACAACCCTAAGATTATGACCTGAGCCGAAATCAAGAGTCCATTACTTAACCAACTGAGCCACCCAGGTGCCCCAAGGGTATTTTTCTATATGGAGTCAATGACAGTATAATGTATACCAGAAATACTAAAGACTTGATTGCTATTATTATATGTTACTGATACGATATATACCCAAAGACAATTTGAAGTGATTTATATATAAATACCACAAATGCTGTATGACTAAAATTCATTTAAATATGGATAAAAAAATAAACTAATTTGAGTAATGAAAAAGAAAGTTAAAAAATTAAGTGGAATTTTATTTTATTATTTTTTTAAGATTTTATTTATTTTAGAGAGAAAGAGAGCACAAGCAGGGGGCAGAGGGAGAGAAAGAATCTCCCAACAGACTCCCTGCTGAGTGTGGAGCCTGTTTCAGGGCTCGATCTCACAGCCCTGAGATCATAACCTGAGCCGAAGCCAAGAGTGGGGCGCTTAATCGATGGAGCCACCCACACACCCCTTAAGTGCAATTTTAAACTGGAGAAGACACTGAAATAAAATATAAATGTTGTATCTGTGCATTATGGTAACTGAGACAGAAAAGAGGAACAAAATGGATTACAGACCTTTTTTTCTCTTAATGACAGAAGACTTATTTGTTGAGGGAGAAGATTTCCTAAGTTTTTATAAATTTATAAATTTTTGAAATTATATACATTTCCACATGAGTCTTTGTATATCAAGTGTATATTCTTTGTTTTATAAATAAATGCAGAGATGTTCTGCACACAATTATTTTTAATTGCCCACTAATAAATACTAAAGTTATACAATTGTTTGATTAGAGCATATATTCATTACAATGTGCAGTCCTGGGTAACAGAACAGACCAACCCTGGAATGTAATGCTATTGCTCGCAGGCATCCTTACATTGTTTATGATTTTACTCAGAATCTTCTTAGTACTTAGTCATTAGCATTCTGTTAACTGTTTATAATATGAAGTATTTGTTAATTCTCTCAATTCCTAGTTTACTAGAGGTTTTAGTCTTTGCTTATTGATTTATTTATCAAGAATGAGTCTTGAATTTTATCAAAGGTTGTGTGCATCAAGAATAATCAAAATTTGGGACGCTGAGTGGCTCAGTTGGTTAAGCATCTGCCTTTGGCTCAGGTTATGATCCCAGGGTTCTGGGACCAAGTCCCACATCGGGCTCCTTGCTCAGCGGGGAGCCTGCTTCTCCCTCTCCCTGCTACTCCCCCTGCTTGTGCTCGCTCTCTCTGTGACAAATAAATAAAAATCTTAAAAAAAAAAAAATCAAAAATTTTTTTACTAAATCTATTAAGATAATGAATGCATTTTATTTCATTTTTCATAATGTTTAAGAAATCTTTCCCTCTCTGAGGTCATGAAAATATTCTTTTATATCGTCCTCTAAAAGATATATATTTTCCTTACACATTTATGTTTTCAGTCATCTGAACTTGATTTTCTTCCGTGTTGGAAGGTAAGGGTCTATTTCATTTCTGTCTTTCAAGATACCCAATTGTCCAACACCACTTGTTGAAAAGCCTGTGCTTTTCCATTGATATTCAGGGCCACCTCTGTTCATATATAAAATGTCCACATATGCAGGGTCAATTTCTGGAATTTCTATTCCAATTTGTTTGCTTCTGCTTCTGCCAAATTCTTTGGGATGCTTACCCGTTTGGTACTGCTTTTAACTAAATTCCAGGCTTGAGATTTTTTGGACAATTCAGGTGATGTGAATTTAGGCTACAAATCTGTGCATAGGCTGGCTTCTCTTTCCACTTCATTCCCTACGGTCAGCTCTCCCAGGTGTTCTTTATGTCCTTCACCAAGGGTGAAACCCTTTGAGGCCCCACTTTATTAGTTAAAGGATCACCTATTCTAGTCCTTGCTTGGAAGAAAACTCTATACTCGTATACTTTCTTCTGTCATCTCCTGCAGAGTCTGTGAAAACTGAAATTTGAAGGTTTCAGGGTTTGGAGAATATCTTCAGGTCGAGAGTTGCTTTGTTGTCAAGCCTACTCCCTACATCCACTTAGATTTGGCTTAAAAAGTCCTTACTATTAAAAAAACAAACAAACAAATCCTTACTATATTGTCAGCTTTTCTATGTCTTAAAAAAGTAGTTTTTTTAATTTAATGCAGGATTTTTAGTTGCGCCCCCTTTCCACCCCCCCTCCATGAGAGGATTGGTTTGGGTAAACTTGTCTTGTGAAAGTATTTTATAAGGGTTTTGTCAAATTTATAAGAAAATGATCAAATCTTCCATGAGAAAAGGCAAATATTGTCCACTGAATTTGAATCCCACGATGATGCTAATTCTAATTCTCTTTCTTTGCCTTTACCCATACCTTCAGAGTAGCATTTTCCTTTTCGTTATAAGGTGTCTGGAAATGAAGTATGTAAAAGAAACAATGAGGAAAGATCCAGCTTTCAGGTCAGGAACATTTATTAACATCTGAATATAATTTAAATATTTAATGTTTGTAGCAGTACATTTAACATCAATTTATTAGGTTAGATTTGCTATCCAGTTCTTAACCAGGCACATTAGACATTGTTATTCTGGGGAAAAAACCCAGCATAACAACATTGGATTGAATGCAGGGATACATAGTTTTGAAGTCACGGGTCTTACCGATTTTAGGCAAGTTGAATTTTTGTTCTGTGCATCGCTCTTAACAGTGGTTAAGCCCCAAAGCTTATTTTTTCTCCTGCTTACAACAAGTTCAGTCCCCAAGGAGAAGACATGAAAATGAGCTGGTGTGTTCAGTATGTGTGTGGAATGTTTTGAAAAGGGAAGAGAAGCCAATTCTGGTGATCATTTATGATGTAATGTGAGGACCACCTGGATGGCCGCAGACTGAAAACACTGATAAGTCTGTATCTGAGGGAATTTCCAGAGCTAGTTGACAGATGGGATAAAAGGTTTTAAAGACAATAGTCAAAATATTTCAAGGGACATGGCTACCTACAAGGGGAATCTTGTAGGTAGTAAATTAATCATTTTCTTTCTTTTAAAGCAGAGGATAAATTAAGTGTAGAGGCTTACATTCTCTTGATAGTTGTTGTACAACTAGAATCACATTGTTATGTTATTTTATTTTCTCTGTAGGATCTCCTCAAGAAGTAGGGAAAATCATCCAAATCCAGAAGAGCCAGAAGAAGAAGATGTTCAAGCTGAAAGAGTGAACACAACAGATGCACTCACTACTCTGAACCTGAATGAGGTGAAAACAAGTAACTTGAACCCTTTATAAAACACTGGGCTAGGTAGCTTGTCCTGTAGAGTTGACGAACTCCTTGTTTTTATTTTCAAAACATGCTTTTGTTTCTGTAACACTAGCACATGTAGGTCATATTTAAATCACATCCTTTGAAGTATCTATCTTGTCATGACTCTTAGTTTTCTCTTCTTCAGTTTTTTGTGGATCTTAACCTGCCAGGTCTTTATTCATCAGTGTAATTCAAAACATTCTCTGATATTTTTATCAACCTTAACAAGATCTCACATCTTTTGCAAGAGTCTAAGTTTCATTTTGCATGATATTGAAGTCATGACATTAATAACTATAATTAGCAAGTAAATTTACACTGTATGGAAATCAATAAGAAACATACCAGAAATGAAATTAGTGCCAAGGGCATAATGCAAACACAATGCATTTGATTAGAAATTAGTTTTCTAAGTAGTAATCTCCTCTCATGAACATACATTTGGGTACTTCATTTAAAAAAAAGAGGCTGAACAAAATCTGGTTATATTCCTAACCTAGGACATGAAAGATAAAACATGAGTGCACAAAATATCTGAGATTTAACAGGAAAATCATGTTTTGTCATGTTTTAACAGGAAAATCATGTTTTGCCAGTCATAATGGCAAGCTGTTTACACAAGGAATATAAAGAAAAGAAAAGAAAGTTGCTTTTCAACAAGAAAGAAGAAAACAGCCATAAGAAATGTCTCCTGCGTTAAAAAAGGTTTGGACAATGTTCCCTTTATCAGGTTGTTCCTTATTTATTTAGGTTTGGGACTGTGAAAAGGAGAAAACTTTCCATTCTTTGAGACTGTTCCTCGATCTTGGTTAACATGTAATTATAAAAATACTTGACATGTTGGCAGAGAAACGTTTTCTGTTTCAAAACCATGTCCCAATTCAAATGGTAAGAAACCCAGTCTTGGGTCAGGAAGATCAACTCATTCTACTATAAATCTAAAGTCTTTTTTTTTTTTAAAGATTTTATTTATTTATTTGATAGACACAGCAAGAGAGGGAACACAAGCAGGGGGAGTGGGACAGGGAGAAGCAGGCTTCCCGCCGAGCAGGGAGCCTGATGCGGGGCTTGATCCCAGGACCCTGGGATCATGACCTGAGCCAAACGCAGACGCTCAACGACTGAGCCACCCAGGCACCCCAGTCAAGTCTTTCCATTCACGTTGGAAATAGAAGATTGGGAAGGGATTGTTTGAAAATGTTACTTTGTTTTAAAATGTTACTAAACTAAGTGATTTTAGGTTAGTCAAACTTTGAAGTACAAACATCAGTGGTGACTCTTTCTTCCAGGTGAAGTTTTGGGGTTGTTGGGACACAGTGGAGCTGGTAAAAGTACTTCTGTTAAAATAGTAACAGGAGACACAAAGCCAACTGCAGGAGTGGTACGTGAAGGAACCTAGCTCGTTGCCAGGGGATATTTCACTTTAAATATCAATAGCATCCTTATATTTTTCTATCAGTAAATCAAATAATTTTTTTAAGAAAACGAATAAATAAATGAAAGGTTTTATAAAATATCTTCACATGCTCAAAAAATAGTGACGCTTAATGGCCAAAATTTTTTTTCTTTTAGAGCATGCATGTGGGGCGGGGTGGGGGGGACAGGGGGAGAGGGAGAGAGGAAATCTTAAGCAGGCTCCACGCCCAACACAGGACCCCATGCAGGACTCTATCTCACGACTCGTGAGATCAGGATCCTGAGCTGAAATCAAAAGTTGGAGGCTTAACTGACTGAGCCTCCCAGGTGCCCCTATGGCCACTTTTTTTTAATGCAAGTAAAATTAACATGCAATGTTATATTGGTTTCGGGTGTAAAATATAATGATTCAACAATGCCGTATATCACCCAGTGCTCATTACCCAGTACTCTTAATCCCCCTTCACCTATTTCTCCCATCCCCCCACCAATTTGACCATCACCAGTTTGTTCTCTGTATATAAGAGAGTTTTTTGTTGGTCTTACTTTTTTTTTTTTTTAAAGATTTTATTTATTTGAGAGAGAGAGCATGAGAGACAGAGAGCATGAGAGAGAGGAGGGTCAGAGGGAGAAGCAGACTCCCTGCTGAGCAGGAAGCCTGATGTGGGACTCGATCCCGGGACTCCAGGATCATGACCTGAGCCGAAGGCAGTCGCTTAACCAACTGAGCCACCCAGGCGCCCCCAGTCTTACTTTTTCTTTGTTAGTTTGTTTTGCTTCTTAAATTCCACATATGAGTAAAATCATATGGTATTTGTCTTTTTCTGACTGACTTATTTCACTTAGCATTATATTCTCTAGGTCTGTCCACATTGTCACAGGTGACAAGATCTCATTGTTTTCTATGACTGAGTAATATTCCATTGTAGATATATACCACATCTTCTTTATCCATTCTTCTATCAGTGGACACTTGGATTGCTTCCATATCTTGGCTATTGTAAATAATGCTGCGATAAACATGGGGCATTTATCTTTTTGAATTAGATTTTTTTGTTTTCTTTGGTTAAATAGCCAGTAGTGGAATTACTGGGTCATAAGGTAGTTCTATTTTTAATTTTTTGAGGAGCCTCCGTACTGTTTTCCACAGTGGCTGCACCAGTTTTTAGTCCCACCAACCATTTACAAGGCTTAGTGGCCACTTTTATCTCCTTTAGTAGAAGGAGAATTGGAGCAAAAGCTGGATGTGGATCTGACTTTCATTGTTCGATGCAGGTGGTTTTACAAGGCTGCAGAACATCACTGAGGCAAGTGGAAGATGACACCCTCAAGTGTTTGGGGTACTCTCCTCAGGAAAACTCACTGTGGCCCAGTCTTATGGTGCAGGAACACCTGGAGTTGCACACCGCAGTGAAAGGAATAGGCAAACAGGATGCTGCTCTTAGTACTTCATGGTGGGGGGTAGGGCTCATTCACACTTTGTAGCGGGAGGAAGGGAGGAACATGTCATTTCCTCATTAAATATGGAAAGGAGATCATAAACAAGGTCTTTAAATTTAAATGCAAATAAAATGATGGGAAATCTGAAGAAGAACCAAATCATAAGATTTAGTGTTTGTGATGATGTTAATGGTCCTTTAATATACTTTAATATACTATTTTCAGGTTGATGGTGCTAAGGTTTTCTATATTGTTGGTTTAGATAGGAACATGTGCTTTGTGTATAATCACAGTGGGGTTTTTTTTGGTCAGATTGGTGGAAGCTCTCAAGCTCCAGGAACAACTTAAAATTCCCACGAAGTCCTTATCTGAGGGAGTAAAGAGGAAGGTAGGAGGGGGGCTCCATGTTACTCTGCACACCCCACAGATCAGTGCCAGATGTGCTGTTGCTCTCTTTCCAGCTGTGCTTGGCGCTGAGCATCCTGCGAGACCCGTCAGTGGTGATTCTGGACGAGCTGTCCACGGGGGTGGACCCCGAGGGATAGTAGCAAATGTGGTGAGGGGCATCATATTAAGTGTAGAGTTAGTAGTATGAGTCTAGAGTTAATATATTTTTTTACATTTGCTCCATTTTATCTTTTTTTTTTTACTTTTTTACTTTTTTTGATATTCATTGACTTTTTTTTTATTCTTATGTTAATCCCCATACATTACATCATTAGTTCTAGATGAAGTGTTCCAAGATTCATTGTTCGTGCACAACACCCAGTGCTCCATGCAGAACGTGCCCTCCTCAATACCCATCACCAGGCTAACCCATCCCCACACCCCCCTCCCCTCTAGAACCCTGTTTGTTTTTCAGAGTCCATCGTCTCTCATGGTTCGTCTCCCCCTCCGATTTCCCCCCCTTCATTCTTCCCCTCCCGCTACCTTCTTCTTCTTCTTTTTTTTAAATTTTTTATTGTTATGTTAATCACCATACATTACATCA
>NW_028006877.1:0-964 GCF_054177405.1 Leptonychotes weddellii | reverse complement strand
GTGTGTCTCTCTGTGTCTCTCTGTCTTTATCCCTCTCTCTCCCTGTCTCTCTGTCTCTCCCTCCCTCTGTCTCTGTCTCTCTATCCCTTGGTCTCTCTATGTTTCTCTCTGTCTCTGTCTCTCTGTCTCTGTGGACTGGGCAGCCCCTGGGTCTGGAGCATCATCCGCGAAGAGACCCTGCCCAAAGCCCGTCTCCACCACCAGGTCCTGCTCCGCGGTGACCACCGTCACTACCGTGGGCCCGGCTTCGCGGTGAAGCATCAGCGGGGGGACCCTGGACCATGGCTCGCCCGCCCCAGGGCAGAGGTGCCGGAGCCACGGGGTCAGCCGGGGTGGGGGGGCCTCTCTCCCAAGCTCGAGCCTAGCCCCCAGGGGACAGGGCTGCTCCTGAGCCCGGGGACCAGAGCACTGAGGGGACAGCATCCACTGAGGACCAGACGGGCGTCGGTCAGCTGGTGACCGCTGGGGGACTCCGTTCCTGCTGGTGGTGGACAGTCCAGGGGACAGTGACCGGAGCGATGACACTGCCTCTCACCCTGGACGATGCATGGAGTCACCTGAACGAGACTGGACAGTCCTTGGAGCTGACCCCACCCCTGTCTGTCTGGTGCCCGAGGTGGGTGGTCTCAGTCGGGCCCTCTGTGACCTCAGACTCTGCCTCCGACAACTCAGCCAGGGCCCTGCTAGCATCAACAGCTCCTCTGTGCAGACTAGAGAAAGGCACCTGCTCCCGGGGACACTCCCGGGGACACCTAGCTACCTGGGCAGTGCACCACAGGCTCCTCCTCAGCCCCCTCCTGCCCCCTCCTGGGCATCCTGAGCAGTGCACAACCCGCACCACCAGCCTGGGCGGCCCTGACTCAGCCCTTGCAAAATGGGCTTGAAGCAGCTTGAAGGTTGAAAGCACTCCAGCCCTTCCTTCTAGAAATTCATCCCAGGGAAGTAATCAGGGGTGTGTGCCAAG
>NW_028006876.1:0-964 GCF_054177405.1 Leptonychotes weddellii | reverse complement strand
AAGCAGGCTCCCGCTGAGCAAGGAGCCCGATGTGGGACTTGATCCCAGGACCCTGGGATCATGACCTGAGCTGAAGGCAGCTGCTTAACAGACTGAGCCACCCAGGCGTCCCCAGAAATCAGTATTTTAAAGATGCTCCCCAAGGTGGTTCTAATGCAGGTGATGATGCAAGACTTTGATGAAACATTTGGAGAGCAATCTATTTCATGCACTTTCTTTTTCGAAATGCTTGCCATAATGTTAGAGAAATAAAAAACTTGTGGAAGACTATTGAGTCAACAGCAAAATGTGGATAACACCAGCTCCTTAGTGATAATTAAATCAAGAAACCAATGAAATATTAAAACATGTCTCAGTTAAACACAAGTACATAGGACTATCAGGAGGTTCTATAGGGGAAGTTTTTTGTTCTATAGGGGAAATAAATACAATTCCTAACATTTACATAATAGCCTTTCTACTGGATTTGTAGTTCTTAGTGCCTTTGCAAGTTTTTTTTTTTTTTTTCATGTTTTAACTTGGGATGGGATAGGGTGAAGGGACTATTCCCTTAGATCTGTTTCCTGTCTTATTGTGTGCAACTTATGGATATTCAGTCTTCTGAACCAGTAGGGCAGGCCTGCCAGGAACCTTCATGGACCGATCATCTCACCAGAGAAGGAAGACAAAACCTTAGTCCTTAGACCTAAGGCAACTCTGACTACCGCTGTTTTTTTTTTTATTCAAACTTGTACCTTGGTCCAACTCCCAAAATGGCCTCATCAGGTCTGACTCGTATTTAGAGGAGGGGTCCTGGGATTGAAAACAGAAGGGGCTGTTTTGCTAAGAACCCTGCAAGGCAGCATGGCCCAAGCCGTCTCACTTGTGTGAAGGGTCACTAGGAAGCAGAGAGGCTTCAGAAGACAGAGTAGGGGTTTGACCCACTGGGGAGTCCAGGAAAGTGAGTGGGTTTTGGCACCTGAGG
>NW_028006875.1:0-964 GCF_054177405.1 Leptonychotes weddellii | reverse complement strand
ATCTTAAGGGCGCCTGGGTGGCTCAGTTGGTTAAGCGACTGCCTTCGGCTCAGGTCATGATCCTGGAGTCCCGGGACCGAGTCCCGCATCGGGCTCCCTGCTCAGCAGGGAGTCTGCTTCTCCCTCTGACCCTCCCCCCTCTCGTGTGCTCTCTCTCTCTCTCTCTCACTCTCTCAAATAAATGAATAAATAAAATCTTAAAATAAATAAATAAATAAATAAAATAAAAGGCAAAATGCTGAAGGATATATACAATATACCATGCATCTAGTTTTAAAACATGTAAAATCATACTAGTATGTATGATTATTTAGTGATATATACATATACACACACAGAAAAAGTAAAAAATAAAAACACATGGGAATGATAAAAGCAAAAACTGGGGGTAGAGCATGCTACTCTTGGTCTCGGGGTCATGAGCTCAAGCCCCATATTAGGCACAGAGCTTACTTAAAAAAAAAAAAAAAGGCAAAAATCATTGCAGAGGTTACCCCTGCGGAGGTGGGAAGAGAAATAGCATGGAGGAAGGATACACAGGAGCCTTCAATTATATGTGGAATGTTAGCAGAAACACATGTATTCATTATATTATTTCCTATATTTTTTTGTATGATTGCAATACATCATAAGTAAAGATTAAGAATGCTGAATAGATACTGGGTGTTAGGAGGGGGAAGACACCATAGGACCAAATGAAGGACTGCAAATTAAGGGTGACTTAGGTTTGATTTAGGTCTCAACTCTAGAAAACTGGAAGAATATCGATGCATTAGCTCAAATTTAGGAAGTCGGGATGAAGAAATAGTTTGGGGGAGCGCCTGGGTGACTCAGTCCTTAAGCGTCTGCCTTCGGCTCAGGTCATCCCAGGGTCCTGGGATCAAGCCCTGCATTGGGCTCCCTGCTCCGCGGGAAGCCTGCTTCTCCCTCTTCCACTCCCCCTGCTTGTGTTCCCTCTCTCACT
>NW_028006874.1:0-964 GCF_054177405.1 Leptonychotes weddellii | reverse complement strand
TTGAAATCTCAGACTATAATTGTGAATTTGCCTGTTTCTCTGTAATTCTATCGATTTTTGCTTTATGTATTTTTGAACCTATTAATAGATGCATAAACATTTAGGTTTGTTATGCTTCTTTTAATTGACCCTTCTATCATTATAAAATGACCTAATTTATTGCTGCTAATGTTTTTTGCTTTGAAATCTATTTTGTCTCGTATTAATATAGCCAGTCCGGCTCAGCATTCTTTTGTCAAGTTGTTAGTGTGGTCTGTCATATTTCTGGCCTTTTAAAAAATTTGTGTCTTTACACTTAAAGTGTATTTTTTCAATAGGTGGCATATAGTTGGGTCTTCCTTTTTCATCCACTTTGACAGTCTGCCTTTTAATTGAGGCTGTTAGAGCATTTTCATTTAATGTGATTATTGATGTAGTTGATTTGAATCTGTCATCGAATTGTTTGACTTCCATTTGGCTTTTCTGCTTTTTGCTCCTATTGTCCTTTTTCTGCTTTGTTTTAAATTAATGAAGTAATCTTTATGATTTAGTTTTATTTATGTGAGTATGTATATGTATGTATTTTGCTTACTCTAGCTATAACTCTTTAGTTGTGCTATTTAGTGATTAGGGTTTAAAGTATATGACTTAAGCATCACAGTCCACCTTTGAGTAATGTTATGCCCCATCATAGTAGTTTAAGAAAACTGTAATAGCTTACTTCCATTTCTTCTCTCCTAGCCAGATTTTTCTGGGTCTGTGGGATGATAGTTTTCATTATTTAGAAAGGTTTTGGTCATTTTTTCTTTTCTTTTTTAAAGATTTTATTCATTTATTTGAGAGAAGGAGAGTGAGAGTGCACAAGCGGGGGATGGTGCAGGGCAGAGGGAGAAGCAGACTCCCCAGTAAGCAGGGAGTCTGACACAGGGCTTGATCCCAGGACCGTGAGATCATGATCTGAGTTGACGGCAGACACTTAACCGAC
>NW_028006873.1:0-964 GCF_054177405.1 Leptonychotes weddellii | reverse complement strand
TTTATAGTTTTCTGAGTACAGATCCTTTGTCTCTTTGGTTAGATTTATTCCTAGGTATCTTATGGTTTTGGGTGCAATTGTAAATGGGATCGACTCCTTAATTTCTCTTTCTTCTGTCTTGTTGTTGGTGTATAGGAATGCCACTGACTTCTGTGCATTGATTTTATATCCTGCCACTTTACTGAATTCCTGTATGAGTCCTAGCAGTTTTGGGGTGGAGACTTTTGGGTTTTCCACATAAAGTATCATATCATCTGCAAAGAGTGAGAGTTTGACTTCTTCTTTGTCAATTTGGATGTCTTTTATTTCTTTTTGCTGTCTGATTGCTGAGGTTAGGACTTCTAATACTATGTTGAATAGCAGTGGTGATGGACTTCCCTGCCGTGTTCCTGACCTTAGGGGGAACGCTCTCAGTTTTTCCCCATTGAGAATGATATTCACTGTGGGTTTTTAATAAATGGCTTTTATGATATTGAGGTATGTACCCTCTATCCCTACACTCTGAAGAGTTTTAATCAAGAAATGATGCTGTACTTTGGTCAAATGCCTTTTCTGCATCTATTGAGAAGATCATATGGTTCTTGTTCTTTCTTTTGTTAATGTATTGTATCACGTTGATTGATTTGCAGATGTTGAACCAATTTTGCAGCCCAGGGATAAATCCCACTTGGTCGTGGTGAATAATCCTTTTAATGGACTGTTGGATCCTATTGGCTAGTATTTTGGAGAGAATTTTTGCATCCATGTTCATCAGGGATATTGGTCTGTAATTCTCCTTTTTGATGGGGTCTTTGTCTGGTTTTTGGATCAAGGTAATGCTGGCCTCGTAAAATGAGTTTGGAAGTTTTCCTTCCATTTCTATTTTTTGGAACAGTTTCAGAAGAATAGGTATTAATTCTTCCTTAAAAGTTTGGTAGAATTCCCCTGGGAAGCCATCTGGCCCTGGGCTCTTGTTTGTTGGGAC
>NW_028006872.1:0-964 GCF_054177405.1 Leptonychotes weddellii | reverse complement strand
TCTCAAAGGGGAAAAAGTGAGAGCTTTCCCCCTAAGGTCAGGAACGCGGCAGGGACATCCACTATTACCACTGCTATTCAACATAGTATTAGAAGTCCTAACCACAGCAATCAGACAACAAAAAGAAATCAAAGGCATCCAAATCGGCAAAGAAGAAGTCAAACTCTCACTCTTTGCAGATGATATGATACTTTATGAGGAAAACCCGAAAGACTCCACCCCAAAACTGCCAGAACTCATACAGGAATTCAGTAAAGTGGCAGGATTTAAAACAATGCACAGAAATCAGTGGCATTCCTATACACCAACAACAAGACAGAAGAAAGAGAAATTAAGGAGTCGATCCCATTTACAATTGCACTCAAAACCTTTAGATACCTAGGAATAAATCTAACCAAAGAGGCAAAGGATCTGTACTCAGAAAACTCTAAAATACTCATGAAAGAAATTGAGGAAGACACAAAGAAATGGAAAAACGTTCCATGCTCATTGATTGGAAGAACAAATATTGTGAAGATGTCAATGCTACCTAGAGCAATCTACACATTCAATGCAATCCCCATCAAAATACCATCCACTTTTTTCAAAGAAATGGAACAAATCATCCTAAAATTTGTATGGAACCAGAAAAGACCCCGCATAGCCAGAGGAATGTTGAAAAAGAAAAGCAAAGCTGGCGGCATTACAATTCCGGACTTCCAGCTCTATTCCATAGCTGTCATCATCAAAACAGCATGGTACTGGCACAAAAACAGTCACATAGACCAATGGAACAGAATAGAGAGCCCAGAAATGGACCCTCAACTCTATGGTCAACTCATCTTTGACAAAGCAGGAAAGAATGTCCAATGGCAAAAAGACAGTCTCTTCAACAAATGGTGTTGGGAAAATTGGACAGCCACATGCAGAAGAATGAAACTGGACCATTTCCTTACACCACACACAAAAATAGACTCCAAATGGT
>NW_028006871.1:0-965 GCF_054177405.1 Leptonychotes weddellii | reverse complement strand
GAATAATGGAGTAAAAGTTACTAACCAAGATTGTTAAAGCAAGAAAGACTGGAAGGAGTTGAAAATCACAGTAGCAGCTCATTGATTCTTTTTAGATCAAACCCAGCATTGAACATTTAGAACTACCGAAATGTGGCAAGATACCGATATATTCCTTAGTTCTCCTATATATTCATGTCCACACATCAGCTTACCTACCGTAAGTTTTGCCTCCCACATCCATTAGTTAGGTACCCATGACCTCCAAGCTTGGCCCTTATTTGGCTATGATGTTCCTTCCCGGCCAAGACGGAGCTCCTAGTCACCAGCTCAGTTCCTTGCCCTTTAAATTGGTCCCTGGCAGGGCCAGCTGCATACTTTTTAGGGCACAGTGCAAAACGAGAATGCCAAGGGCACCTGGGTGGCTCAGTCAAGTGTCTGACTCTTGATTTCGGGTCAGGTCATGATCTCAGGGTTGTGAGATGGAGCCCTGCATCAGGCTCCATGCTGGATGTGGAGCCTGCTGAAGATTCTCTCTCTCCCGGGCCACCTGGGTGGCTCAGTTGGTTGAGCATCCAAAACTCTTGATTTTGGCTCAGGTCGTGATCTCAGGGTCTTGGGGTTGCCCTGTGTCCGGCTCTACACTCAGAGGGAAGTCTGCTTGATTTTCTCTCCCATTGCCCCTCTCCCTGCTTTCTCTCTCTCTCAAATAAATAAATAAATCTATTAAAGATTCTCTCCCTCTTCCTCTGCCCCTCCCCTGCGGCTTCTGTGCTCTCTCTCTCTAAAAAAAAAAAAAAGAAATAAAAAAAATTAAAAGATGAAAATGCCAGACACTATTCAAAAAGCAGGAATACACTAAAGGTACTAAATATAAAACTAAATACTCTCACCATATGATCCAGCAATTGAGCTCCTTGGTGTTTACCCAAAGGAGTTGAAAACTCATGTCACATAAAAACCTGCACATGGATGTTTAAAGCAGC
>NW_028006870.1:0-965 GCF_054177405.1 Leptonychotes weddellii | reverse complement strand
GTTCCCCACCTGAGCTCTGTGTCTGGCATCCGCCCTCAAATGCACCCCAGCGTCCTTGTCCCTGCCGTTGGCCAGGCACCCTGGGACCCCCTGCCCACTGCCCAGGGGAGTTCAGGGGGAAATGAGGAAAGCGGAGAGCTAGACCTCTGGAAGCCCACATGGGAGACGCTCAGCTCCCGGCAGCAGCATCTGTGCTTACAGCCTGTGTGGCCTGAATGAGGCCTTTTTGGGAGGAGGACAACGTGGCCCCCCTGGCGGACAGACCTGCAGAGGGCACCAAGCCCTGGAGACAGTGGCCCCAAGCCAGCCTTCCTGGGGGCCCGTGGGGGGCGGCTCTCGCACCTGGGTGGGCTGGGCAAGCTGCAGGATGGAGGCTGGGGCGGGCACACCTGGCCAGTGCGGGAGCGGAAGGCGTCCCACACGCCCCAGGGCCCCTTCCCCGCTTCTCTGAGCCCGGGGAGGCGGGTTGGCCAGGAGCCGCAGAGGAGACGCGTGTGTCTACCTGTCCCCTATCAGCGCGCACCCGGGAGGGAGAACGGTGCCCCCGGGAAAGGCAAACAAGAGGAACGGGCCCAAACCCGTCAAGCGGGGTAATGAGCTGGATTTATAGAAAAGGAAACACAATCTGATTCCATGTAATGGCTGTTGACAGAGATTCACGCTGTTTGTTCTAGGATATTAAATTGACAAACAGCGAAGGTTTGCTGGGCTCCAGTCTCTGATTTGCGGGTGTCTGTCAGAGGGGCGCGTGAGGCCCTGCCAATCAGGGTGCAGAGATTTCCAGAGAAGGAGAGGTGCAGGGAGAGCCCGGGAGGGTCGCGGGCTGGTGGTGGTGATGCGCGTGGCCAAGGCCTCCCCAGAAGCCGGCTCCGCCGATGAGCTAATGCAGTAGGAAGCGGGGTGGAAATCGACCCCCGTTGTTCCAGAGAGAACAGGCCACATTTTTAAAAATTTAATTAAGGCCT
>NW_028006869.1:0-965 GCF_054177405.1 Leptonychotes weddellii | reverse complement strand
AGCCCCTCACCACCCATCGCCATCTTGCAGGACCAGACACCAGACTAACTCACAGTCAAATCTTCCAAAAAGGCTATGCAATGGCTATATAACAAATTCTCATATAAATCATGGCTCGATAGGCTTTAAATATGTCATACATTCCTGGAAGGAAATAATTTAGCAGTTGCATAATAAAGAAAATATTTAATGTCAAGGTTGAAGGGACAATTGGATATTGAAATGCTTCAATATTCAAGCATATGAAGATGTTTTTATAAAGAGATGGTTAACCAGATTATTGTTTGGGGGTTTTGTTTTGTTTTGTTTTTTCAGGAGGTGGGGTTATTTTGTTATATACACTACAGAGAGACTATCAGAGAGTTAAAGCCCTACATGATTAAGAATTCTTAACTTATACGACTATATCGGGGCAACTGACCACATTTCCAGGGTACGTTGTAGAATCTCCCTAATTGAACAGCTTGGGAAGAGAAGATTAACCTTTTCAGTTATAAGTGATGAAATTCAGTCCTCAAGGAAAATAAATGGGGAAGGAGGGTCCTAATGAGTCCAAGGGTACATAGTTTCATGTATGGTTGGATCCACGCACTCAAGCTTATCATCAGGATTTCCTATTTCTTCGATTTGTACTCCTGCATGCCAGCTTCAGTTTCTCCATGTGGTGACTTCCCAAGACCTCCAGATCCATATCTTACCGTCTTCAAAACCACAGAAAAATCTTCTGTTTCCTGAAAGTTCCAAGCCAAATCTGGGAATCTGTGGCCTGGTTTGAGTCACACACCCATCCCTGAATGAATCTCCGTGGCCAGGACAAGGAACAGTTTGCTAGCTCGAGCCTGGATCACACGCCCAGCCTTAGTGCTGAGGACAGCGACTGGTCTCCCCAGAGCTCTATAGATTAAAGCTGGAGGAGTGGTGGCTCCCCACAGGTAAATCCATTCTAGAATACAATGTAATGGACA
>NW_028006868.1:0-965 GCF_054177405.1 Leptonychotes weddellii | reverse complement strand
ACCATGAGGAAAACACAAGTGTGAGGTGTTGCCTTCTCTAGTTGCTGTTTTCAAAAGCGCTTCGCTTTTTCAGGCCCTTAAGATGCTTCTGAACTGGACCATTTTCCTGCCTGTCGACTTCTGAATTTGAAGTAATTTTTTAGAAAATCGCCATTATTTGTAAGTTGCGCTTTGCTCTTGGAAGCTGTCTAGACTGGTAACCAATTTTCACCAATTTGGAGCTGTGGAGGCCGGTTCAAAGGTTCGCTCCCCTTCTCCCCGTCTCCCTGAGCCTCCTTGGCTACACGGCTGTGCTGGTAAAATGTGACACAAGAAAAGTTCAGTAATTTAATTCAGATTTGTTCTTGCCTAGATTATGGTTAATACCCCTCTTTAGCATGTCTTAATTCCTGGCAAATGCGTTTTCGGAGGTTAAGGAGAGCACAATGGCTCCAAAGAAGAGGGTTTATCCTCGCCTGTGTCGTGGTTAGTTGATTCGTCCCTTTCTCAGTCTCTTGCCTTGCGCTTTTTGCTACAGGATCCTGCCACTTCGCCCCACATCTGCAGGCACGTGTGCTCTGCCTCACTCCCTGAGTCATGGCGGCCCCACCCTGGCCCTTTATTGTCTTATGATTCATTCCGTTCTTGACCATATGCCCTCTGGTGTCCCGTGTGTCCAGTGCCGGGGGACGAGGGGTGAAACAGGTGCAGGCCCCAGGCCCTTGTTGCACTAATGTGCCTTACAACAGAGAGAAGGTAGCTGGAGCAGGGGGCTCCCCCCTGTTTTCATAGAGACGGGTCATTGTAGGTTGGTGCGGCTTCTTGTGGCCAGAGTAGACCCGGTGGTCCAGGTCGCGCCAGGCTGACCCAAGGGCTGAGAGCTTCTGCCTGCTGGGGACCTGTTTGTGACAAGCTGCATGGCTGGGAACGTTTTCGTCTAACCTAGTGGTTCTCAGCCAGGAGCTGTTGGAGAATATCTGGGCATC
>NW_028006867.1:0-12051 GCF_054177405.1 Leptonychotes weddellii | reverse complement strand
GAACTACTTTTCATGCCTTTCAGTAATGCTTTTGGATGTGTTTTTATATTATTAATCATAGTGATATGTACCTTTCATGTGAAGAGTTGTCTATGTCAAATTTTTTTTTTTTTAAGATTTTATTTATTTATTTGTGAGAGAGAGAATGAGAGACAGAGAGCACGAGAGGGAGGAGGGTCAGAGGGAGAAGCAGACTCCCCGCTGAGCAGGGAGCCTGATGCGGGACCTCATCCCGGGACTCCAGGATCATGACCTGAGCCGAAGGCAGTCGCTTAACTGACTGAGCCACCCAGGCACCCTATGTCAAATATTTTTAAAGTTATAGTCACTCCTTAGTTTGCCTGTGGATTTGTAGATCATTTTCAGTTATTCACTAGTTTATTGTTTGGGAGCCATGGGTTGAATTTTCTGTTTCTTCTGTTACAAATCCATCACATTTAAGTATATCCAAATTTAAGTAGATTGACATGAGTGGCTTTTCAGAGGTTCTGCTGCTTACAGGAATACAAGTCCTGCCTGTGGCTCTGCTAATAGTGAACTTTTTGACTTCGAACAAATCATCTAAGTCTCTGGCCTTCTAATTTTCTTAATTTCTTAAATGAGGAGGTTGGAACTAGATGATCCATCCCTAAGGAAACAAAAGTACCTTTTACGATTCTAAGTTCCATAAATGTACTATTGCTCTATTAGTAGTGTCTCATTTATTTTTAAACTGCTTGCTTTAGGACACCTGGCTCACTAAATAGTAAGCATTAGGAGTTCTGGGAAATATAATTTCAGATATGTTCATTTATTGTTCATGATTTTGAAAGTTTTCATTATATTCTTCTCAGTTTTTATTTTTCCAAATTGAGTCCTTTTTTAAAACTAAGGGGTTTTATTTATGAAATCTGATTAATCTTATTAATCATAAATCACTCTTTCAGGCTTGTCCAGCTAACTCCTTACTCCCTCTCTTCTTCCCTTTCTTTCTGACAATTCGTTGGTGCTTTCATTTATTCTACTTCTGTTTTTCCTTAGTTTGAAGCTGCATGGGCATTAACTAATATAGCATCTGGAACTTTTCTGCATACCAAGGTAGTGATTGAAACTGGGGCTGTTCCAATTTTTATCAAACTTCTTAATTCAGAGCATGAAGATGTGCAAGAGCAGGTATGTTTCTAATTTGAATGGTTATGTTTACTAGATTTTAATGTTCTCTTCAGAGTTGCATGTGCATTGCATTTGTTAAAATGTAGTAATTTCTCTTCAGTGTCAAATTAGAAGGAAGCCAGAATGAACTGTCTCAGGCATAATCCTGGGTTCTCTGTAAGTGTGATCTCAGGTATCAGAAATTACTATTCCTGCATATAAAAGAGCATACTGAGACTCAGAAAGTTAGTAATTTACCCAAAGTCACAGTGAATGGCTGAACCAAGTTTTAAACCTGGGCTGGTCTGACTCCTTATTCTTTGCATGTGCATAGATTATTTTGTTGTTTCTTTTTAAAATATCACATTATTTTCAATGCAACTGTTTTTAAATAGACATAAATTCTCATAGGGAAAATGTAATCACATATACTTTGTACGAATGAAATAAAATAAAATGTTTTGGTATTTTTGTTTTGAACTATTTTTATGGCAAATTGATCTGTTGATCTACCATTCCATTCATCTGTTTATTTTTATATATATTTTATATATATATATTCATCCGTTTTAGTTTTATATATATATATACACGGAGTTTTTTTCCCCCCACTTAATTGATATTGGGAGCCTTTTCTAATGGCATTATTTATTCTTCCAAGAAAATTTTACTGATTACTCATTATCTAGTCAGGTATGAACCATAATTTTTTATATATTCCTCAATTATATATTAGAGTTATTTCTAGCTTATTAATATTACAAAGAACATCATTATCAATCTGTATGTGTGTCTTGATTATTTCATTAGGAAAAATGACTTTAACCCTGGTAAAAGAAAAATTTTTCAAGTTCTTATTATGTATTTCAAAGTTGACCTCCAAAGAAGTTATACATACTAATTTCCCCACCAACAGAATGTTAGACTTCACAGGGTGAGAAATGTCATTACTTAAAAAGACTTTCCTTAAGGTGGCTCTATGGCATAGTTGGTTAAGGCGCCTGTCTTGTAAAAGATTTTTCTTAAAAGATAGAAAATAAACTTAGGCCTAGATTAAAAATATGTTAAAAATATTAACAAAATTTTTTTTTTTTTAAGATTTATTTATTTGACAGAGAGAGAGTGAGCAAAGTAGCAGGGAGGCAGGCAGAGGGACAGGGAGAAGCAGGCTCTGCACTGAGCAGGGAGCCTGATGCGGGGCTCAATCCCAGGACCCTGAGATCATGACCTGAGCCGAATGAACTGTCTGAGCCTTAACCGACTGAGCCACCCGGGCGCCCCTATTAACTCATGTTTTAAATGTTAAAATTTTCCCAATTGAAAAAGTAACTTATGTCTACTTTTGCACTTACTTGAAAAATTTGAAGTGAGCATATAATGAAATGATATTTTGCATAACTTGTCATTTAATTGAAATTTAGTAAGTGAATAATTCGATATTTTACCTAAATTATTTAAAAAATTATAATGAACCTGGACTAATTCTAAACTTATTTTCAGAGATCAGTCAAAGCTAATTCTTGTAGTAGCTTTACTTCACTTTCCTATATTTTGTTTCTCCTTCCCTTCTTTTACAAATGAGTCCCTTCCCAGTGAGTGGATTACTTGGCATAGGAGCAAACCTCTAGAATAGGTAATTGCAAAATTCACTAGATTGATGTATTTTGTCTTTCCATGTAGATTCAGAGTAGACAGACTATCTCTTTGTTGAACAGAATAAACATTTCACTAGTATGTAATGAAGAAATTTTAATGCCCTATCCTTCAGTTGGTTAAAAATATTAGTAAATGGTACTTTTAAACTTTCTTTACTGTCCTACTAGCATTTTTTTTTTTTTTTTTACATCTTGGAAACTATTACTTTGTTCATTTTGTACTAAAATCTCATTCTTAAGAGAGAGCATCTTATTTAAGATATTGTAACAGAATATTTTTTTCTCATTTTTCTAAGGCTGTTTGGGCACTTGGTAATATTGCTGGTGACAATGCAGAATGCAGAGATTTTGTTTTGAATTGTGAAATACTTCCACCTCTTTTAGAGTAAGTACTTTATCACAAATTAATACTAGTTTTAGAGAAGAAAACTATATATTCTACACTATAATTCTACATACACAATTATGTTCTTCAGTGGAGCTTTTAAATTTGGGGTATGTTTAGCTGTATCTCCAAAAGCAATAACTTAAAGGTAGGTAAAGCGAACAAAAAAATTCCAATTTTATCGTTTCTTTTATATTTTCTTAAGTTATACGTAACAGTGTTTATTGTGTACTTGATGCTTACTGTGCTGAAATAATAATTCTACAAAATAAGGATATGTAGTAGTTTTTAGTACAATAAAAATTTAAGTTTTGCTGAAGAAGGGAATCTTTAGTACATGAACAGATGATATATTTAGGATATCAGGTTTTTATATTTGATGTTGAAATGTTCAGAGAACAAAGATCATAAGACATTTTTCTTTTGGAATTATAATTAAATGACTTATCTAGTAGTTTCTTTTTCAAATACATTACACACTTTTTAAAAAAGCAGTTACCCTATAATGTAAGGACCTTTACAGAAAATACGTAAAATTATTTGAAAGGTAGATTTCCTTTATTCATCTTTGTTAACATTCACTAAGAGGACTTTTTTTTTAGACTAGATGCTACTGGCAAGTAGTGAAAAAGAAAAAACTAATTGAGGAGATGGTTAAAAGGAAAATTTTATCATTTCTACGCTATTAGCCATTCTCTTCAAGCTGAAGAATGGAAAGGAAGAATAAATTTTTAGTTACGAGTTTGCAAAAGATATTTTATTCTTTTAGAGAGAGTAACTTTCCATGGACCAAGTGATTTCACAGCATTTCACTCAACTAACATTGAATACTTAACTATGTGCAGGCCACTGAACCACTTGCTATAATGTCATTAACTTTGGGTTTATTCAAAGTTAATGTTCCACAGTATTTGAAAATTTAGCTGAGCTGTAAAAGAAAATACTGATTTAGAGTTCAATATCAGAGTTATTTTGAAATTCATATATTAAAAGTATCTCTTAAATTTTCAATTTGAGATTTTTCTGGCCTGATTATATGGTTCATAGATTAACTGAGCACTTTGTTTCTTTTTACTTGTGCTCTCTGTCTCATTTTCTTATTTGTTAATATCTCAAGTTGGTAATGGTTTCTGAAGTAGTAAGTAAGCATTTATTAGTTCTAATTCCTTTAAATGTTCTAAGGAGTTTTAATCGTGACCAAAGAAACCAAACTAAAAAAGCTGTAATGGAGAAAAAGTACTCAGCTATGTTGTGCTAGTTACAAATATAATAAATTTCAGAAAATGAGTAGGCTTAAAAAGTTAGAAAATTTGAAAGTTTCATTAACAAATTGAGAAAAGTAGTAAAAAAGAAATTATGTCAACTTAGCTACCAGATGCTCTCACTTTAGTTGGGCAAAAGGAGAAAGTTATTGGCTTTTATTAAGATTAAGATTATGGATTATCTATTGTTCACATTGAAATTCACATTTTAGTTATTGCTTAAGTAAATGTAAAATTTCTATTAATGTATGGTTTTATCAATTCTGTTTGAGTGAGTTTTAATTTGTTTTATTCTACTTCATTTGATTCTCAGTAAACATAACTGCAGTAAACGTAAATCTCTCAGCAAATGTAAATCTTTTACTGTCGATTTCATATACTGACACATTTGTTGTTTTAATTTAATTTGACTTTAATTTATATAATAACCTCATTAATACAGATAAAGAATAGTATACAACACAGCTTGGCCAGCTACAGGCCTCAGGTCAAATCTGGCCTGCTTCCTGTTTTGTAAATTAAGTTTTATTGGAACACAGTCACTCCCATTTGCTCACTTAATGTCTATGGTTGCTTTCTTGCTACATCAGCAGAGTTGAATAGTTGCTACAGAGAAAGGCCTACAAAGCCTAAAATATTTACTGAAAAGGTTTCTCAACCCCTGATATAGAAAGTCAATGTAATTATTTTATTTCTAAATGAGTTATGGTTTTAGGAGCCTTCAAAGACTATAGGAAAACCTGTAGAACAGATTTTTTTTGTATATGGTAAAATATACATACATATAAAATTTATCATTTTAACTATTTTAAAATGTACAGTTCACTGGCGTTAAACAGTGTTTTGTACCTATTACCACTATCTAGTTCCAGAACTTTTAACACTCCAAACAGAAACCCCAATACGTATTAAGATGTCATGTCCCATTTCCTCCTAGCCCCAGCTCTTGGAAACCACTAATCTGCTATCAATGGATTTGTCTATTTTGGATATTTCATATAAATGGAATCATACATTGTGTGACCTTTTGTATCTGGCTTCTTTCACTTAGCATATTGTTTTCAAGGTTCATCCATATTATAACATGTATGAGTACTTCATTATTTTTATGGCTGAATAACATTCTGTTGTATGGATGTACCACATTTTGTTCACCCAGTCATCAGTTGATGGTCATTTATTTTCCACCTCTTGATGAAATAGTATTCCTCTGAACATTCAAGTACAAGATTTTGTTTGAACAGTACTTTTTAATTCTTTTTAGGTATATCCCTATGAAAAGAATTGCTGGGTTGTATGCAACTCTATCTTTAACTTTTTAGGAATCACCAAACTATTTTCCATAGCAGCAGCACCATTTTACATTCCCACCAGCAATGTGTGAGAGTTTCAATTTTTCCACATTCTCACCAGCACTTGTTATGTTACTCTGATTTAAGCCACCCTTGTAGGTGTGAGGTGGTATCTCATTTTGCTTTGATTTGCATTGAACATCTTTTCATGGGTTTGTTGACTATATCTATATCTTCTTTGGAGAAATGTCTATTAAGTCCTTTGAATAATTTTTAATTCAGTTACTTGTTTTTTGTTACTGTGTTGTAAGAATTCTTCATATATTCTGAATATATTCTTATCAGATTAATGATTTACAATTTTTTTTTTTGCATTTTCTGGGCTGTCTTCACTCTTGATAGTGTCCATTGAGTCACAAAAGTTTTTAATTTTGATGAAATCCAATTTATATATTTTTTTCCTCTTGTTGCTTATGCTTTTGGTGTTGTATGTGAGAAACCATTGCCAAATCTAAGGTCATGAATATTTGCCCTTATGTTTTCTTCAAAGAGTCTTATAGTCTTAGCTCTTATATTTGCATCTTTGATGCATTTTGGGTTAATTTTTTAAAATGATGCGAGGGCATTTGCTTATCACAGCATAATTTATTGAAGAGAGTATTCTTTCGTCATTGAATGGTACAATATTGTTTTGATTACAGTAACTTTGTGGTAAATTTTGAAATCAGAACGTGTGAGTCCTTCAGTTTTCTTTTTTTGGTCAAGATTGTTTTAGCTATTGGGGTGCCTGGGTGGCTCAGTCACTTAAGTGTTTGACTCTTGATTTCAGCTCAGGTCATGATCTCATGGGTTGTGAGATTGAGCCCCGCATTGGGCTCCGTGCTCAGTGAGAGTCTGCTTGAGATTCTCTCTCCCTCTGTCTTCCTCACCCACTCCTTCTGCCCCTCCCCCTGCTCATGCATGCTCTCTCTCTCTCTCAAATAAATCTTTTTTTTTTTTTTAAAGAATTTTATTTAGTTGACAGAGAGAGAGCCAGCGAGAGAGGGAACACAAGCAAGGGGAGTGGGAGAGGGAGAAGCAGGCTTCCCACTGAGCAGGGAGCCCAGTGCGGGGCTAGATCCCAGGACCCTGGGATCATGACCTGAGCCTAAGGCAGACACTTAACAACTGAGCCACCCAGGCACTCCTCAAATAAATAAATCTTTTTTAAAAAAGATTGTTTTAGCTATTCAGGGCTCCTTGCAATTCCATATAAATTAGTTTTCAGAGTACAGAATTGGTTAAATTTATTCCTAAGTGTTTTATTCTTTTGATGCTATTTTAGATGAAATTTTTTTTGACTTGTTCATTGATAGTGTATAGCCATACAGTTGGTTTTTGTGTTTTAATCTTGTAGCCTGCACCTTTGTTGAATTCATTTATTAGCACTAGTGGGGTTTTGTTGTGGATTTTCTTTATATAAGATCATGTCATCTGTGAATAGTAACAGTTTCAGTTATTGCTTTCTAATTTGGATGCCTTTATTTCTTTTTCTTGTCTAATTGCTCTGGCTAGAGCTTTTAGTACAGTGTTGCATAACAGGGCAAAAGCAGGTATCTTCATCTTGTTTCTGATCTTGAGTAAAAGCTTTCACACTCACCATTGAATATGTTAGCTGCAGATTTTTCATAAATGTTCTTTATCATGTTGAGGTAGTTTGCTCCTATTCCTAGTTGATATTATGAAAGAGTGTTGGGTTCTGTTAAATGCTTTTTCTGCATCAGTTGACAGGATCACATGTTTGGTTTTTTTTCCCCTTCATTCTTTTAATGTGTATTTTATTATTTATTATTTGTACATTGAACTATCTTTGTCTTCCTGGGGTAAATTCCATTAAGTCATAGTATATAACCCTTTTAATATGTTGCTGGATTAAATTTCCCTAGATTCTGTTGAAGATTTTTGCATGTGTATTTTTTAGAAATACTGGTCTGTACTTGTGATGTCTTTGGCTTTGGTATTAGGGTAATGCTGGCTCATAAAACAGGTTTGGAAATGTTCTCTTCTATCTCTTGGGAGAGTTTGAGAAGGATTCAGTTTTTCTCATGTTTGGCAGAATTTACCGGTGAAGTCATCTTGTGCTGGACTCTTCTTTATTATGAGGTTTTGGATTACTGATCAATACCTTTAATCGTCATAGGCCTATTCAGATTTTCTGTGTCTTCTTGAATCAGTTTGGTAGTTTATGTGTTTCTAATTATTCATTTCTTCCGGGCTATTCAATTTGTTGGATTACTATTGCTTGTAGTATTCTTTTATACTTACATTCTTATTTCTGGAAAATCAGTAGTAATTCACTTTTTTTTTTTTTTTGGATTTTATTTATTTATTTGAGAGCAAGCACAAGAGAGAGAGAATGCACGTGTGTACCTGTGCTTATTCTGGGGGTGGGGAGGGGGTAACAGAGGGAGAGGGACAAGCAGACTGAGTGCATAGCCCAATGTAGGGCTCAATCCCATGACCCTGCGATCGTGACCCAAGCCAAAATTAAGAGTCAAACCCTCAACCGAGTCACCCAGGCGCCTGCCCCTCCCCACTTCCATTTCTTAAGTTTGAGTCTTTTTTCCTTTGTCAGTCTAAGTAAAGGTGTTAATTTTGTTGATTTTTTTTTTTTCAAAGAATCAACTTCTAGTTTAGTTCATTTTCTCTAGTGTTTTTCTACTCTTTATTTCATTTATTCTTCTGCTCTTTATTATTTCCTTCTGCTAGCTTTGGGTTTAGTTTGCTCTAATTTCTGTAGTTTCTTCAGATGGACGTTTAGGCTGTTTATTTGAGATCCTCTTTCTGTAATGTAGGTATTTACAGCTATAAATTTTTCTCTGAGCATTGCTTTCACTGTATCCCATTAAGTTTAAGTATGTTTGTTTTCATTTTCATTTATTTTAAAATATTTTCTAATTTCCTCATTTTTTTGTTTTGTTTTTTGTTTTTACCCATTGGTTAAGAGTGTGTTTTCTTAATTTCCACATATTTGTGAATTTTCCAGTTTTTCTTATATTAGTGATTTTTAGTTTCACTGTGGTCAGAGAGGATACTTTGTGTGATTTCAGTCTTTTAAAATATATCAGATTTACTCTATGATAGGTATATCCTGGAGAATGTTTAATGTGCACTTGAGAAGAATATATATTCTGCCATTACTGAGTTGAATGTTGTGTAGGGTGTCTTTTTATATTTAGTTGGTTTATAATGTTCTTGAAGTCCTCTTTTTCTCTTACTGATCTTCTACCTAGGTGTTCTGTCCATTACTGAAAACAGTTTATTGAAGTTTCTAACTATGATTGTACAACTGTGTATTTCTCCCTTCAGGTCTGTCAATTTTTGCTTTGTATATTTTGCTGTGTTGTTACGTCTTCTAAGTTTATGAGTGTTAGAGCTTTGTGATGGGTTGACTTTTTTAATCAATATATAATGTTCCTCTTTGTCTTTTAAATAATTTTTGACTTGAAGTGTATTTGTCTGATACTACCCCGGCTCTCTTTGAGTTACTATTTGCATGGAATATCTTTTTCCATTCTTTCACTTTCAGCCTATTTATTTTCAAATCTAAAGTGAGTATCTTGTAGGGGCGCCTGGGTGGCACAGTTGGTTAAGCATCTGAGCACTGGTTTCAGCTCAGGTCATGATCTCATGAGTTGTGAGATTGCGCCCCATGTGGGGCTCCATGCTCAGCAGGATGTCTGCTTGAGATTCCCTCTCCCTCTGCCCCTCCCGTGCTTTTGCACACACTCTCTCCCTCTCTGTAAAATAAATAAATCTTTAAAAAAAAGTAAAGTGAGTATCTTGTAGAGTGCATTATAGATGGCTCATAGATTGTTGTTAGTTTATCTTGGGGTTTTTAAAAAATGTATTCTGCTGGTCACTGCCTTTTAATTCAAGAATTTGATCCATTTACATTCAATATAAATACTGACAAGGAAGGACTTTTTTTTTTTTTTTTAAGATTTTATTTATTTATTTGACAAGAGAGATAGAGAGCACAAGTAGGCAGAGCTGCAGGTAGAGGGAGAGAGAGAAGCAGGCTCCCCACTGAGCAGGGAGCCTGACGTGGGGCTCAATCCCAGGACTCTGGGATCATGACTGGAGCCAAAGGCAGCTGCTTAACTGACTGAGCCACCCAGGTGCCCCAAGGAAGGACTTTTGCCATTTTGTTGTTTTCTGTATCTTTTATATCCTTTTCGTTTCTTAATTCCTTATTATGTTCTTTTGTGTTTGATTCTTTTGGGGTAAGATATGGTATTGATTCCCTTCTCATTTCCTTTTCTGTATATTTTTTAGTTATTAGTGATTAGTCCAGCGAGTACAGTTAATATCTTAAACTTACAGTAATCTTGTTTGAATTAATACCAATTTAGTTGCAATATTTTGAAAAAACCCTGCTCCTGTACATCTCTGTCCTACCCCTTTTAAGTTATTGTCAAAAATAACATTATACGGTGCATGCCAATTAAGATAGATTTATAATTATTGCTTTATGTATTTCTTTTAAATCACAGAAAAAAAGAAAAATTACAAATCAAAATTACCACCTTTTATAGTTATCAAATATAGTTATTTTTAGCAGTGTTCTTTATTTTTTCTTCTGGTTTTGAGTTATTGTTTATTGTCCTTTCACTTCAGCCTAAAATACTTCTTTTAGTTGCTCTTGTAAAGCAGATCTACTGGTGTTGAGTTTTTCCACCTTTGTTGTTCTGGGAATCTTTTACTTTCTCTTTGATATTTTGAAGGATAGTTTTGCAGGATATAGAATTTCTTAAGTGACAACTTTTTCTTTTAGCAGTTTAAATATAATCTCATTGCCTTCTGTTCTCCATGGTTGCTTTTTAAAAAAAAATTTTTTTTATAGATTTGATTTATTTATTTGGCAGAGGGAGAGAGAGTGAGAGTGAGAGCACCAGCAGGGGGAGAGGCAGAGGGAGAGAGAGAAGCAGGCTCCCTGCTGAGTAAAGAGCCCGATGTGGGACTCAATCCCAGGACCCTGGGATCATGACCTGAGCTGAAGGCAGGCGCTTAACCAACTGAGCCACCCAGGCTCCCATCCATGGTTTTTGATGAGAATTTATCTTTTGATCTTAATGAAAGAGTTCCCAGTAAGACAAAGCAAAGGCAAGTCCCTTGCATCCATCCTTCTGGCAGCACCCACACAGATCAAAACAAACACAGTTCCTTGGAAACAAGTTTCCTTAGCTCCTTTTTGGAACCAGGAACTCACAGTGGGAATTCTAGCTTGCTTCTTCAAGACTGCTGCCAGACTTGGAAGGGAGTTGGTCAAGGGTAAATTATACTGCCTGAAATCTCTCCTACCACACTGCAGCCCTTTCCTAGTTAACAGTTTTTTTGGTTACTATAAACTTTTGACTGTCTTTGAGAGTTCTGATAAAGTTGATTCTGACAAAGTTTACAAGTTTTTTTGGTTGTTTCTAGCGGGGGGGACAGGCTGCCAGAGTTACTGTCTCCACCATTTTTGCTGAGGTTACTACAGAATAGGGATTTCTTTTTAAAACCTAGTTTGTCTATACTTGTAACAGGTTGCAGATCAAAAATACAGTCTGTTCAAAACAAACATCTCTTCTCAGTAGCTGATCTTCATTCAATTTGACCCTGTATTCCTTACTTCCTGAAACATATTATTTTCATGGTTTAAAAAAATGTAATCTAATACTCTTTGTTTTATTTTTTCCATGCTTTTTTTTTTTAAATTTTATTATGTTATGTTAGTCACCATACAGTGCATCATTAGTTTTTGATGTGGTGATCCATGATCCATTGTTTTCGTATAACATCCAGTGCTCCATGCAGTACGTGCCCCTCCTCAATACCCATCACCGGGCTAACCAATCCCCCCTCCCCGCTCCCTTCTAAAACTCTGTTTGTTTCTCAGAGTCCATAATTTCTCATGGTTCATCTCTCCCTCCGATTTCCCCCCTCTTCATTTTTCCCTTCCTTCTAATGTCCTCCATGCCATTTCTTATGTTCCACAAATAAGTGAAACCATATGATAATTGACTTTCTCAGCTTGACTTATTTCACTTAGCATAATCTCCTCCAGTCCCATCCATGTTGATGTAAAAGTTGGGTATTCATCCTTTTTGATGGCTGAGTAATATTCCATTGTATATATGGACCACATCTTCTTTATCCATTCATCTGTTTAAGGGCATCTAGGCTCTTTCCACAGTTTGGCTATTGCAGACATTGCTGCTATGAACATTGGGGTGCATATGGCCCTTCTTTTCACTACATCTGTGTCTTTGGGGTAAATACCCAGGAGTACAATTGCTGGGTCA
>NW_028006866.1:0-965 GCF_054177405.1 Leptonychotes weddellii | reverse complement strand
GTTCCCCACCTGAGCTCTGTGTCTGGCATCCGCCCTCAAATGCACCCCAGCGTCCTTGTCCCTGCCGTTGGCCAGGCACCCTGGGACCCCCTGCCCACTGCCCAGGGGAGTTCAGGGGGAAATGAGGAAAACGGAGAGCTAGACCTCTGGAAGCCCACATGGGAGACGCTCAGCTCCCGGCAGCAGCATCTGTGCTTACAGCCTGTGTGGCCTGAATGAGGCCTTTTTGGGAGGAGGACAACGTGGCCCCCCTGGCGGACAGACCTGCAGAGGGCACCAAGCCCTGGAGACAGTGGCCCCAAGCCAGCCTTCCTGGGGGCCCGTGGGGGGCGGCTCTCGCACCTGGGTGGGCTGGGCAAGCTGCAGGATGGAGGCTGGGGCGGGCACACCTGGCCAGTGCGGGAGCGGAAGGCGTCCCACACGCCCCAGGGCCCCTTCCCCGCTTCTCTGAGCCCGGGGAGGCGGGTTGGCCAGGAGCCGCAGAGGAGACGCGTGTGTCTACCTGTCCCCTATCAGCGCACGCCCGGGAGGCAGAACGGTGCCCCCGGGAAAGGCAAACAAGAGGAACGGGCCCAAACCCGTCAAGCGGGGTAATGAGCTGGATTTATAGAAAAGGAAACACAATCTGATTCCATGTAATGGCTGTTGACAGAGATTCACGCTGTTTGTTCTAGGATATTAAATTGACAAACAGCGAAGGTTTGCTGGGCTCCAGTCTCTGATTTGCGGGTGTCTGTCAGAGGGGCGCGTGAGGCCCTGCCAATCGGGGTGCAGAGATTTCCAGAGAAGGAGAGGTGCAGGGAGAGCCCGGGAGGGTCGCGGGCTGGTGGTGGTGATGCGCGTGGCCAAGGCCTCCCCAGAAGCCGGCTCCGCCGATGAGCTAATGCAGTAGGAAGCGGGGTGGAAATCGACCCCCGTTGTTCCAGAGAGAACAGGCCACATTTTTAAAAATTTAATTAAGGCCT
>NW_028006865.1:0-965 GCF_054177405.1 Leptonychotes weddellii | reverse complement strand
CCCTCTAGAACCCTCAGTTTGTTTTTCAGAGTCCATCGTCTCTCATGGTTCATCTCAAAAGAGGGGATCTTTTGATACAGAAGTAGAAAAAGCAGAAAAAAGCCACTGTCAGCAAGTACCCATTATTGCTTATTGGCTAAGGCAGCTTATTTTGTTTAGAATGTAAGAAACAAAAGAGAGATAAGATGCGAAATGAAGTAGCCGCTTAATAAATATAGAGCATAAGAAACATCTAGGTAAAGAAGCCCTAAGCTTAAAGACCTGTTGTATAAATGCAAAAAATTTAAATTTTATTATTCCACAATTATTAAAAAAAACTGTTATATCCCAGACAATGTGAATAATACCAGAACTTCAACCTAAATAAAAATCCGGTGGTTTCCATTTGAGTTGTCCATTCTTTTTGCCTCAGCCCAACTTATTTATTATTCACTTGATACAGTGTATTATATTGATATTCAGATGGTAAATCAACCTTGCATTACTGGGATGGTCATGGTGTATAATGCTTTTTATGGTTCTGAATTCAGTTGGCTATATTTTGTTGAAGGTTTTTGCATCTATGTTCATAAGATATATTTGTTTGTAATGTTTATAGTTTTCTTAGACATCTTATGATGTCTTTGTCTGGTTTTGGTGTCAGGGTAATCATTGGCCTCATAGAATGAGTTTGGTGGATAGTTTGTGAAGAATTAGTATTAATTTTTAAACATTTGGTAGAATTCACTAGTGAAGCTATCTGGGCTTGCATCTTTCAACATAGTTTTTTGTTTGTTTGTTTGTTTGTTTTGTGGTTAATCTCCTTAGTTGGTATAGGCCTATTCAGATTTTCTATTTCTTCTTGAGTCAGTTTCAGTAGTTTTTGTCTTTCTAGGAATTCATCCATTGTATTTAAGTTATCTAATTTATTGACAAAACTGTTCATAGTATCCCTTAATAATCCTCTTTATTTTTGTAAGGCTGGA
>NW_028006864.1:0-965 GCF_054177405.1 Leptonychotes weddellii | reverse complement strand
CTAAAACTAATGATGTAATGTATGGTGATTAACATAACAATAAAAAATTTTTAAAAAATCCTTAGTTGGCAGAAATAAAAACTGATTGTCCTCTCTGAAAAAAAAAAGAAAAAGAAAAGAAAAAGAAAGAGACCCTATATTGCTTAGGAGATTGGGTATGAAAGAGAATTCTATGGCCTCATACCCTTGGGCCAGGGATCAATTGTTTGTAGGAGAATGGGAGATTCCAGACCTGCATCAGAGATGTGGTTGTGAGCCCAGAGAATCCAACATTTTGGTACTAGAATGTTTTTTTGAGGACTTAACATTTTTTTATTTTACAAGGAGAACAACAACGAAATTAAATACTTGCCTAAGATCACAGGAATTTTTAATAGCTAGCTCCTGGTTCCTCCCCAGGCCAATTTTCTGGCACCGGAATACACTAAGAACTTAAGAAACTTATGCATTGAGATAGTTTTATTTGGCAAGGGAGGTTTTCAACATAATTCAACAAATGCTTATTGAATACTTTCTACTAAGTAGGGCTAATGCAGCCCTAAAGCACCAGCCCTTTCAAAAACTTCTTCCCATGTGCACACTGGAGTGTGTCAGAAAGAAGGAGGAAAGCTAGATCGGAGTTTTGGAGTTCCAAACTTCTTGGGGAGAGGGTGGAAGGACAGTGGAACATAGGGATGGTGATGGGCAGCTGATAGAGGAATGGGAAGAGGTCTAGAGATGCTCAAGGGTGCAAGGGTCCATTTACTAGGGCTAACGATCTGATATGTGTGTCACTAGAAACTATGGCCAGTGACTTTCAACTAGATTGGGAGTGATTCTTTAAACTTTAAACTCTCAGGACCTAACCTAAGCACTTTACCATCCAGTCTGCACCCACAACCTCCAAATTCTCTCTTCTATAATAACTAGACTCAGCTGATACCCATCTGCAGATTGAGCCCCATGCCAGTCTTGCCTAATAAAGA
>NW_028006863.1:0-965 GCF_054177405.1 Leptonychotes weddellii | reverse complement strand
GGGGGACTAGTTCCTGCTTTCAGGGGACAAAGGAGGGTCCGAGTGACCTTCTTGCACTGGCGGTTTCTTAAATGGCTTTCATGCAAAATAATCAAAATACTGAAGTGGCATATTTGGGAGTGGCCTGCCCTGAACCCCATCAGTTCCTTCCTCTGAAACTTCCCTGGAAAGTGCACACTTTAAAGGTGAGCTGATGGCTCGAGAGAGCAGAATCCGGTTTGTCACTGAGTGGGAAGAGCTCTGCAAAGGGAGAAAAGAACGTAGACTAGAAGCAGGATGGACAGAGATGAACAAAGGGAAGTAATTTGACCCACAACCCATTAAACCACCTCTCAGTCCTGGGACTCGATCAGTCCAATACAATGGTTGTGCTTCATTTATCGGATGGCCAGAGTTCATCTTCTCTTTCAATAGATGTAAGTTAGACTCTATTTGTCCTGTTTCATTTATATTAAAATAGCATTTTTCTCCGATGATTGCATACGCTTCTTATCACCCGGCAGTGAGAGCATGATGAATTTGGAGGACGGCGGAAGCGAAGCTGTTAACTTCCAACTGAGTAGCTTCCAAGCCCGCGTGGTGGTGTGGAACTCTTGTTCTCTCACCATGGAAGGATTTAAAATCACCTTTTCCAATTCATAACTCTTACAGCTTGGGAATAAGGTCCTCAGTGCTAAAAAGAGCTTGCAGTGGGGATACCCAAGCCGATTTTCTAGTCTAAGATGTTTATGTGGCATGACTTCATGAACAAAGGGGCGCAAGTCTGCGATTTGGCCGGCATTTAAGGTGGGGTGTCTAGTGACAGAAAGAGCCAGGGGTCCGGGTCTACATCACCCTGACCACTTGGGTGAGAACCCTTTATAGACCTTGTCACCACATAAGATTAAAAGACCCGTGTGAGGGCGCCTGGGTGGCTCAGTTGGTTAAGCGACTGCCTTCGGCTCAGGTCATGATCCTGGAGTCCC
>NW_028006862.1:0-965 GCF_054177405.1 Leptonychotes weddellii | reverse complement strand
GATGCCCAGATATTCTCCAACAGCTCCTGGCTGAGAACCACTAGGTTAGACGAAAACGTTCCCAGCCATGCAGCTTGTCACAAACGGGTCCCCAGCAGGCAGAAGCTCTCAGCCCTTGGGTCAGCCTGGCACGACCTGGACCACCGGGTCTACTCTGGCCACAAGAAGCCGCACCAACCTACAATGACCCGTCTCTATGAAAACACGGGGGAGCCCCCTGCTCCAGCTACCTTCTCTCTGTTGTAAGGCACATTAGTGCAACAAGGGCCTGGGGCCTGCACCTGTTTCACCCCTCGTCCCCCGGCACTGGACACACGGGACACCAGAGGGCATATGGTCAAGAACGGAATGAATCATAAGACAATAAAGGGCCAGGGTGGGGCCGCCATGACTCAGGGAGTGAGGCAGAGCACACGTGCCTGCAGATGTGGGGCGAAGTGGCAGGATCCTGTAGCAAAAAGCGCAAGGCAAGAGACTGAGAAAGGGACGAATCAACTAACCACGACACACGCGAGGATAAACCCTCTTCTTTGGAGCCATTGTGCTCTCCTTAACCTCCGAAAACGCATTTGCCAGGAATTAAGACATGCTAAAGAGGGGTATTAACCATAATCTAGGCAAGAACAAATCTGAATTAAATTACTGAACTTTTCTTGTGTCACATTTTACCAGCACAGCCGTGTAGCCAAGGAGGCTCAGGGAGACGGGGAGAAGGGGAGCGAACCTTTGAACCGGCCTCCACAGCTCCAAATTGGTGAAAATTGGTTACCAGTCTAGACAGCTTCCAAGAGCAAAGCGCAACTTACAAATAATGGCGATTTTCTAAAAAATTACTTGAAATTCAGAAGTCGACAGGCAGGAAAATGGTCCAGTTCAGAAGCATCTTAAGGGCCTGAAAAAGCGAAGCGCTTTTGAAAACAGCAACTAGAGAAGGCAACACCTCACACTTGTGTTTTCCTCATGGT
>NW_028006861.1:0-965 GCF_054177405.1 Leptonychotes weddellii | reverse complement strand
CAAAAACTAATGATGTAATGTATGGTGATTAACATAACAATAAAAAAGATAAAAAAAAAAGAGACAGGGACAGAGGGGTAAATATAAATAAGGCTTTTAAAAATAAGTTAAAAGTTCACCTCAACAAGTTAGTAAAACAGCAACATATTAAACACAAAGAAAGTAAAAGAGCTGTGGGGCGCCTGGGTGGCTCAGTCGGTTAAGTGTCCAACTCTTGGTTTTTGGCTCAGGTCATGATCTCAGGGTCTTGAGATCAAGCCCAGTGTGGATCCCCTCCTCGGGCTCTGGCTCAGCAGGGAATCTGCTGGTCTCCCTCTCCTAAGGTCCCTCTCCCATCTCACGTAGGGTTGCTCTCTCTCTCTCTCCCTCTCTCAAAAAAATAAATAAATCTTTAAAAAACAAAGTAAAAGAGCTGAAATAATAAAGCTAAGAGCATATATTAATGAAAGACGAAATTTAATTATCAAAAGATAAAGCTAGTTCTTTGGAAGACAAATCGTTAGCAAGAAAAGGAAAAGTGGTAAGACAAAAAAACGAGTAATGGGATTTAAATGGAGATGTCTTGACAAAAACAGTAGATGTTTCTTAAATCAAAAGAGAAAAGATTAACTGAGTTAGAAAAACACAAGCAATTTTCCTTGAAAATATGTAAATGATCACAACTGATTCAAGAAGTAGAAAGCCTACATACAATAATAACAACAACAACAGAAACTAACCTGATGTTTAGAAATCTGCACCTCCCTCCCCAAAGGCACAGGCTAAAAAGGTTTTGTAGGCAAGTTATGCCAAATCTCTATGGAATAGCTAATCCCCATCCAAAGTAAACTGTTTCAGAGAACAGAATAAGAAGGAAAACTAGCAAGATGATTTTATGAGGCAAGCATAACCTTAATAAACTGCAGGATAACAAAATAAAAGAAAATTACAGACCAGTCTCCCTTATGACAATACATACAAAAATC
>NW_028006860.1:0-965 GCF_054177405.1 Leptonychotes weddellii | reverse complement strand
GGGACTCCAGGATCATGACCTGAGCCGAAGGCAGTCGCTTAACCAACTGAGCCACCCAGGCGCCCTCACACGGGTCTTTTAATCTTATGTGGTGACAAGGTCTATAAAGGGTTCTCACCCAAGTGGTCAGGGTGATGTAGACCCGGACCCCTGGCTCTTTCTGTCACTAGACACCCCACCTTGAATGCCGGCCAAATCGCAGACTTGCGCCCGTTTGTTCATGAAGTCATGCCACATAAACATCTTAGACTAGAAAATCGGCTTGGGTATCCCCACTGCAAGCTCTTTTTAGCACTGAGGACCTTATTCCCAAGCTGTAAGAGTTATGAATTGGAAAAGGTGATTTTAAATCCTTCCATGGTGAGAGAACAAGAGTTCCACACCACCACGCGGGCTTGGAAGCTACTCAGTTGGAAGTTAACAGCTTCGCTTCCGCCGTCCTCCAAATTCATCATGCTCTCACTGCCGGGTGATAAGAAGCGTATGCAATCATCGGAGAAAAATGCTATTTTAATATAAATGAAACAGGACAAGTAGAGTCTAACTTACATCTATTGAAAGAGAAGATGAACTCTGGCCATCCGATAAATGAAGCACAACCATTGTATTGGACTGATCGAGTCCCAGGACTGAGAGGTGGTTTAATGGGTTGTGGGTCAAATTACTTCCCTTTGTTCATCTCTGTCCATCCTGCTTCTAGTCTACGTTCTTTTCTCCCTTTGCAGAGCTCTTCCCACTCAGTGACAAACCGGATTCTGCTCTCTCCAGCCATCAGCTCACCTTTAAAGTGTGCACTTTCCAGGGAAGTTTCAGAGGAAGGAACTGATGGGGTTCAGGGCAGGCCACTCCCAAATATGCCACTTCAGTATTTTGATTATTTTGCATGAAAGCCATTTAAGAAACCGCCAGTGCAAGAAGGTCACTCGGACCCTCCTTTGTCCCCTGAAAGCAGGAACTAGTCCCCC
>NW_028006859.1:0-965 GCF_054177405.1 Leptonychotes weddellii | reverse complement strand
GATGCAGGGCTTGATCCCAGAACCCTGGGATCATGACCCGGCTGAAGGCAGCCACTTAACTGACTGAGCCACCCAGGTGCCCCACCTTTATCTCTTGTTATAATCTTTTTTAAGTTTTTATTTTTAAGAAGATTTTTATTTATTTACTTGAGAGAGCAAGAGAGTGAGAGAATGCACAAGTGGGGAAAGGGGCAGGGGAAAAGGAGAGGAAGAAGAAGACTTCCTGCTGAGCAGGGAGCCTGATGTGGGGCTCAATCCCAGGATTTGGAAATCATGACCTGAGTTGAAAACAGATGCTTAACTGAATGAGCCAAACACATGCCCCTATAATCTTTTTTTTAAAGTCCATTTTATCTGATATAAGTATTTCTACCCTGGTTTTCTTTTCACCTCCTTTTTCATGTTAAATGCTTTTCCAACTCTTCACTTTCAATCTGCATGGTTTTAGGTCTGAAATGAGTCTCCTGGACATATAGATGGGTGTTGCTTTTTTATCCGTTCTGTCACCCTATGTCTTTGATTGGAGCATTTAGGCCATTTCCATTTAAAGTAATTATTGATGGTATATACTTATTGCTATTTTGTTACTTGTTTTATGGTTGTTTTTATAATTCTTCTGTGTTTCTTTCTTCTCTTGCTCTCTTCTCTCAAGGTTTGCTAGCTTTCTTTAGTGATATACTTGGATTCATTTTTCTTTATTTTTTGCATATCTATTACCGGTTTTTGATTTGTGGTTACCATTAGGTTTATATATGACATCTTATGCATATAGCAGTATATATTAAGTTGATGGTTGCTTAAGTTTGAATCCATTGTAAAAGCACTAAATTTTTACTCCCTCTCTTCCCCCATTTTAGGTATATGGTATCATGCTTTACATCCTTTTATTTTGTGGATCCCTTGACTAATTTTTTTTTCTTATTCTTATGTTAATCCCCATACATTACATCATTAGTTTTAGATGA
>NW_028006858.1:0-965 GCF_054177405.1 Leptonychotes weddellii | reverse complement strand
TTCAAGGACATTGTCAGGAACAAAGCTTTGTCAGTAGGTGGGCTTCTCCCCCCTCTTTGTATGGGATTAACACACAGTCTGGGGAGGGCTGTTCTCTCGCCCCTGCTGGGGTTCCCATGCTGGGAAGATGGGAAACGGAGGCATCTGGAAGCCAATTCCCCCAGCACACAGAGTCTGAGTGTCAGCAAGAGAAAATCAGTGCATGGAGGGACGAGCCAGGTCTCAGACAGAGAGACAGCACCATGGCAATGCCGTCTGAGCCCCAGGGCCCCACTGGCTGGAAGCCCACGTCCACGTCTCCCTGTTTCCCTGCCCAAAGCTCTTCCTCCTTATTCTCTCTTCTCCTTTGTGATTTAGACTGGGTGGCCCAGCAGCCCTGCTTCTGTGCGTACACCCAAGAGCACAGAAAGCAGGGGTTCAGACAGGTGTTTGCACACCCATGTTCACAGCAGCACCGTTCACAAGAGCTAAGCCGTGGAAGCTGCCCAGTGTCCATCGATGGATAGACGGATAGACCAAACACGGCAAACACATGCACTGGACTACTACTCAGCCTTAACAGGGAAGGAGCCCCTGACACCTGCTACAACATGGATGGACCCGGGGACACCAGGCCCAGTGAAGTAAGCCGCACCGAAAGACAGATGCTGTAGGATTCCACTCATGTGAGGTCCCGGGAGGAGCCAAGTTCATAGAGACAGAAAGGAGGTGGTGGGGCCAGGGCCCGGCTGTTGAATGGGGCCCGAGTTTCAGTTTTGCAGGATGTAGAGTTCTGGAGATGGACGCACAACCATGTGAATATGCTCCCGCTCACGAAGTGCAAGATGAATGTCCCGGATTCTTATTTTTAAAGAACTGAGTGGGGTTCTATCATGTACAACTGAACGAGGCGGAAGAGGAGACGGAAGCCTGCTGTAGAGACACACCAGGGCGGGGGGGGGTGCGGCGAGCGGGGAAAGAGCAGA
>NW_028006857.1:0-965 GCF_054177405.1 Leptonychotes weddellii | reverse complement strand
TTTAAAAATTTTAAATAATCACTCCTCAACCAAAAAAGTACTGGAATTTACAACACAACAAAACCTAGGATAGGATGTTCAGTTTAACGAAATTTTATGGTTAAGTCTAACTGAAAACCTATCTGATTTAAAAAAAAAAATTATCTCTAACATGTCAGAGATGTAGGAAGTAAAGTGTACATGTGGGTTGAAATTTGGTTGTTTTTTTTTTTTAAACCAATCCCTGATATGAACTTACTTGCCTTTTTTCTTGATTGAGTTTTAAGAAGGCTAACTAGAAAAAAAGAAAGAAAGAAAAAAAACCCTGGTAATTGAAGCTTTCTAATACTTAAAGTCCAGTAGGATAACCAAGGGTAAGAACCTAAATCCTGAATTATATGTATGACCCTATATATTGTTCTACCCTTTAGCAAACCAACCGACCAACCAACAAAAACTAAAGGGAAAAGTTTTTAAAACGACTTTGGGTAAATAAACGGATGGCATTTTAAAAACTCTGAAAATAAACTGAGAAAAGGGAAGAAAAATGATTGATGCTAAGCTTGTTACGTGATTTATAAACACCGCAGGAAAATCACACGTCCTGCACCCAAATATTGTTATTTAAAGGACTACTTTTGAACGTACGGACATCAATGTGGCAACTGTAAGATACAATATTTCCCCAACCTCAGAGAGATGAAAATTTAACTCCTTTATTTCATGCAGCTTTCTGTGCAACATTTAAACCCTAGAGACATGAAACAAATATGCTTGAGAAAAAGAACTTTCAATCTTACTTAAAGCCCAGAGAGCAAGCTCTGGGGGGATACCCCGCCGCACAATTCTAAAAGAAGACGACTCTTCTCACTTTTCCGCTTCAACTGTAATAATATCCCCATCTCCTGGAACTTTAAAAATTCTCCTTTTAAAATCAAGTGATGAAAATAAATAAAGAAACAAACAAACCAATAAAACCAGGTGAG
>NW_028006856.1:0-12052 GCF_054177405.1 Leptonychotes weddellii | reverse complement strand
CCCTCATTAAAGTTTAGTTTTGAATCTTCACTATCAAGAGGGCTTGTTTCTGTCTGCCTCGTGGGATTATTTTTAAGCACATTATCCATTGTCTGACCTCTAGCAATAGCCATTCAGTTCTCAAAAGAGCATCTTGTGAATCCTGGAAGGTTGGTGGACAGGAGTATTACTCACTAGGCTTTACCTTTTCCACCTGCAACCAATAAGGGTGGGCAGAATGGAAATGAGAGAACTTTTGAATAATTAGAACAGAGTATGTGGGAAGAATAAGTTAAACCAGTAATAATGTCAAAGGAAAATAAATGAAACCAACCCCTGGGGGTGTTGAGGATGGGAGAAGTAGAGGTGCTGAGTGGATAAGCATGTCACGAAAATGTTATTCACTCCAGAAATTGAGAGGGATTAAATAAAAAATTTAAGAATATAAGGGAGATAGAAGACCAGACAGAGGGTCCAGGGGAAAAGAGAAGGATCAGGAGTCTTTTTAGATGGGGATTTGGACACAAAATGCCACAGTAACCTGTTCAGTGCAGACACAATAAATACAAAACAGAGGTAGAGTCAACATGTGGTGACAAAACTTAGATGCCTCCCAGAACTTGGGTCAGAGCAGCTGTCTATGAAGTTGATTTGAGAGCCTTGAGGGAAGCCAAAGTAAGTCTGAAGAATGAATCATATCACAAGAGGGGTTGTTTAGGAACAGCACATGTTAAAAGGGAAATCACAGGGGGTCTGGAGGGTACCACTGAACCTTGCCCACGAGAGGGAAGTCCTTGGCACCGGAAGGGTAAGGAGCAGCCGGGAGATGAAATCTTGGTCGTGTTTTGTCGTGGGCAAGTCTGAGGGCTGCACAGGCTGGACAAGCGGGCCTCTGATTTTCAGTCGGTCTTCATTCTCCTGGTGGGAATGGTCCATTTGAGAACCTGGGGCTTCTGAGAAGACAGGTGCTGAATGTCTAGCTTTCTGAAAGGGGGACTGTAGGCCTCTGCCACGTGTGGAACCATTGTCCCCAACCCTGCCCCTTCTTGCCCTCTCAAGCTCAGGGAAACCGTGTACTCCCCAGGTCAGGCCACTTCCTCTTCATGTCTCAACATCAGTCTCCCTCTCCTTCCCAGCTTGACTCCTTGCTGGGCTCAACCTCTCGCACAAAGGCTGGGAGTGGCCCGAAGAAGCATAAAGAGGTGTTTATTCCCTCTGTGTCTTCTACCTCCCTGCCCTTTACCCTTCTAGGTAAGAGGAGCCTTAGATCTTGCTTGGGAAGACTACCTCGTCATTATTCCCAGTCTCCTAAAACAACAGGAACTAGGCAGAAGTTAAGATTTTAATAGATTCTTAGGCCTCAGTAGCTCACTTATCATTAAACAATTGAATTCTCTAACATTTCTCATTGTGCTTGTCTGGCAGACTTCTCAAAAGGATTTGTCTTCCCATGTAGATCTGTCTACAGGGGGAAAAGGCGCTCGACCTGCTGATATTGTGGTCCTCATGGCATTTATAGTTCTTATTGTAAATTAGTATGTTGGCATTCCCTTCTGTCTGAGCTGGGTTAATGAGAAGCTGTCTGAGAGATGTGGCCCTGCTTATGTGCTGACAGACTGGCTTTAAGCTGAGTCTGCAAAGCTGAAGGCCAGACTTGGCACCAGAGCAAAATCACCAAGATAATGATTGCCTCTCTAGAAGGCATTTTGGTAGGCAGCCAGCCTGCCTCTCCTGAAGATACTTGAGATCCCCAGCAGGATGGATATTCATCATTTCTGCATGCGTTCACTCATTCATTCATCCACTCACGTACCAATTCATTCATTCATTCATTCAAGAAAATAGAATTTTACTTTAATGCTAGGATGAGTTAAGGTAACTGCACTTTCTTGTCTACATTATAATACTGTGACCTCTAAGTGCTTCTAAACTGAAGATTAACACATGAATGTCACATTCTGTTCTTTTGTGGTTTTTTTTTTTTTTTTTTAGTGTGGAAGTAAGTTTTAAAATAGTTATTTGTAAAAGTTTGAGAGGAGGAAGCTCTTCTGGAATGGACTTTCAAAAATTGCACTTCCATAGAAGCAATGAGAGTGCTGGTGAAAGTCCTCAAAATCAACTTTTTCAGAGCTCTGGAAATTTACTGAGGACTTGCAAAAATCTGAGAAGCATGGATTCAAGAAAAATGGTTGAATCTTCATAAGAACAGTGAGATTTACGGCATTTTTACTTGTCCTGTCCCCATCTTCCTGTCCCCAGCTCTGTGGTGGCCTCGTGAAAAACAGCAGGCTAGCAGTCACTGCAGTGGTCATAGTAGGTTTCAAATTCTTCAAAAAGTCCTATCTCCCGAGCATTGTCATTATTTGACCTGTCTTACAGTTCCCTAGAAAAGCTTTATTCACAGGGCATTGTCATTGTTTGACCTGATTTGGAGCTCATCCTGCAGGTAAAAAATAATCGCTGGCAGTTGTTTAATATCACAGCTTCCTGAGGTTGCAATGCCAACTGAGGTAAAGAAGAGTCTGGCCAAATTTTTAAAAGGAAGATGCGAGAAGCAAGATGTCCATAGCACTTTTTTTGAAAAGTTCTGCCATAGTTCAGGGGATCTAGAAGACCACATATACACGCAAGGTTCTAATCATGTCAGAAAAGACCAGAGAATCTCCTAATTTCTCATGTTGGGCTGACCCCAAGGCTATGTACAAGCAAGAGGGGAAGGCACTGAGCGGAGTTATAAACTTTCAGAGCATTATAAATGTGCCCCAATACACACATGGAGTCTCTCAGCAAAGGTCTGGAGACTGTTGGTTCAAGGCAATTAAAATCCCTGTCCAATCACTGGCTAGCTATTAAAATCAAGAACAAGACAAGAACATCCACTCCCACAGCTGCTATTCAGGATTGTACTGTAATTTCTAGCCAGAGTAATTAGGCAAGAAAAAGAAATAAAGGCACCAGGATTAGAAAAGAAGAGGTAAAACTAACTGTTTGCAGGTGACTATAATCTTGTATATAGAAAATCCTAAGGAATCCATCAAAAAAAAAAAAAAAAAGATTAGAACTAATAAATGAGTTTATCAAGGTTGCAGGATAAAAAACTAATATACAATGATCAATTGTATTTCTGCACACTATCAATGAACAATATGAAAATTAAATTAAGAAATCAATTCTATTTATAATTGTATCAAAAAGAAAAAATACTTAGAAATAAATTTAACAAAAGAAATGTAAGACTTGTACACTGAAAATTACAAAACATTGTGAAAAAAATTGAAAAGCTAAATAAAGACATCCTGTAACTCATGGGCTAGAAGGCATAATACTATTAAGATGGCAGTAGTCTCCAAATTAACCTATAGACTCAATGCAACCCCCATCAAAATCTCAGCTTGCTTCTTTATAGAAATTGACACATTGATCCTAAAATGCCTGTGAAAGTATAAGGGACTCAAAATAACCAAAAAGTCTTGAAAACAAATAACAGAGTTGAAGGATTCACATTTCCCAATTTCAAAACTTACTGCAGAGCTACATTATTTAAACTAAGTGGGGTACTGGGATAAGAATTGACATCTTGACCAGGAAATAGGACTGAGAGTCTAGAAATATACATTTCCTTAATTAACTATCTGTAATTTTTTGTTAACTATCTTTTATTTTTTTTATTAACTATGTTTTATTTTTTAAATTTTAATTCCAGTATAACTAACATACAGTGTTATATTAGTTTTAGGTGTACAATATAGTGATTCAACAATTCTATACATTACTCAGTGCTCATCATGGTAAATGTACTCTTAATCCTCTTCACCTATTTCACCCATCCCCCCACTGACCTCCCCTCTGGTAACTGTCAGTGTGTTCTCTATAGTTAAGAGTCTTTTGTTGTTATTGTTTTTCTCTCTTTAATTCCACATAGGAGTGCCATCATATGATATTTGTTTTTCTCTGACCTATTTCACTTAGCATTATACCTTCTAGATCTATCCATGTTGTTGCCTATGACCAACTGATTTTTCAAGAAGGATCCTGAGACCATTCAATGGGGGGAAGAATAGTTTTTTCAACAAATGGTAATGGGATAATTGGATATCTACATGCAAAAAATGAAGTTGATCCTCCTTCCTCACACTCTATGCAATAATTCACTCACAATAGATCCTAGACCTAAATGTTAGAATTAAAACTATAAAACTCTTAGAAGAAAATATAAATCTAAATGTAAATCTTTCTGACCTTGGGTAATGATTGCTTTCTAATAACACCAAAGCACAAACAATGAGAGAAAGAAATAGATAAATTGGATTTCACCAAAGTTAAAATTAAAACCTTTTGGGCTTCAACGGACATCAATAAGAAAGTGAAACTACAACCCATGGAATGAGAGAAAATATCATATATCTGTTAAAGGTCTAGCATATAGGATATATAAAGAACTCTTATAACTCAGCAATAAAGAGACAACCCAATTTAAGAATAGGTAAAGGATCAGAAGAGACATTTCTCTAAGAAAGATATACAAATGGCCAATGAACACAAGAAAAGATACTCAACATTATTAATCATCAGTGATATGCAGATCAAATCCACAATGAGATACCACTTCACTTCTAGTAGGATGGCTAAAATAAAAAAGTCAGATAATAACAAGTGTTGTTGAGGATGTAGAGAAATCAAAACTCTCATACCCTGCTGGTAGGAATGTAAGATGGAGGCACTACTTTGGAAAAATGTCTGGCAGGACTTCAAACAATTAAACATAAATTTACCATATGACCCAACAATTCCATTCCTAGCTATGTACCAAAGAGAAATGAAAATATGTGTCCACACAAAAACATGTACATGAATGTCATAATAGCCAAAAAGTGAAAACAAAGTTTTCATCACTGTTGAATGGATAAACAAAATGTTACATATCCACACATGGAATATTATTTAGCAATAAGAGGAAATGAAGCACTGATAGATATATCTGATGTATGCTGCAACACGATCAATATTGAAAACATGTGAAGTGAAAGAAGCCAGCCACAAAGGACCACATATTATATGATTCCATTTATATAAAATTTCCAAAATAGCCAAATCCTTAGAGACAGAAAATAGATTAATGGTTCCTGAGGACTTGGGGGAAGTAGGAGTGGGGACTGGCTCCTAATGGGTATGGGCTTTTGGGGAAGATGATGACAATGTTCTAGAATCTGATAGTAGTGATGGTTATACAATGCTCTGAATATACTGAAAACTGATTTGTGTACTTTAAATGGGTGAATCGTATGGTATGTGAATTATATCTCAATGAAATTGTCACAAAATTCTGGTTCGACATTTTGGCAAAGCAAACTAGTAAGTAGTTCTCCACCTTAGTGTACATCAAATCACCTGGAGAGTCTTATTAAAATGCATATACTGATTCAGTAGGTCTGGGGTGGGGCCTGAGATTCAACATTTCTTTTTTTTTTTTTAAAGATTTTATTTATTTATTTGACAGAGAGAGAGATAGCGAGAGCAGGAACACAAGCAGGGGTAGTGGGAGAGGGAGAAGCAGTCTTCCCGCCGAGCAGGGAGCCCGATGTGGGACTCGATCCCAGGACCCTGGGATCATGACCTGAGCCGAAGGCAGATGCTTAACGACTGAGCCACCCAGGCGCCCCAGATTCAACATTTCTAACGAGTCCCCGGTAACATAGATGCTTCTAGTCCTCAAACTACTAGACTTGCAAAAAGAAAAAGTCTGGAAAGAACTTCTGAAATATTATCAATTAATGGGTGTGGTGATATAATTTAGGTCATTTTAATTTTCTTTTTTATACCATTCTAAGTTTTCCAATTCTTAAAAAAAAATAGAGGGGCCGCTGGCCGGCTATCAGTAGACCATGCAACTTGATCTTGGGGTCATGAATTCAAGCCCCATGTTGGGGATAGAAATTACTTAAAAAGAATCAGGAAGAAGTAAATAGCTATTTCTAAAAATGGAAAATAAATCCTTTGCAAGCATGTTATATTTGTTTTAGGCTAGAGTTATTTTTCTATCCTGCATTCCTGTCAGGAGAATTAATTTTGTAATGCAATTTGGATGACAATTTAAATATATACATTCAGGTTATTGATTTTATATTTCCTTCTTAAACATTCTAGTTAGCTTTGATAAGGCAATTGAGATTAGTTATAATTACTACCATTATTTGGTAAGGATCAACACTGCCATATGCTATGACTGGTTCTTGCCCAGAGAACTGGAAAATTAGTTAAAATATATCGCAATACCCAATATCTACTATTATGTCTCATTGCCATGAAAGACACCAAAGAAGAAGGGATTCTAAAGATTTGATTTATGAGAAGTTTATAGTTATTTTATTAACCACTGGGTAGCTTATTAAATAACAAGGCTCATTTTATTTTAGTTTAGTTTTTAAAGATTTTATTTATTTATTTGAGAGAGAGCACAGGAGCAGGGGAAAGGGCAGAGGGAGAAGCAGGCTCCCCGCTGAGCAGAGAGCCCGATGCGGGACTCGATCCCAGGACCCTGGGATCATGACCTGAGCTGAAGGCAGGTGCTTAACCGACTGAGCCACCCAGGCACCCCAACACTCAATTGAACGTGATTAACAAACATGGAGGTTTTTAGATTAAATGTCATTTGTCCTGAATACATGGGTCCATAGTCCTTTTGAAAAGCTGGCCTCTGGTTTGTCGCTTCAGAGTTGAGTTGCTGCTTCAGTAGCTGAATCCTCCCGTTGGTTTACACGCGTACACCTCCTTTGAGCTCGTTCGGTTTGAGCTCGTTCGGTGACTTACCTGTGTGCTCCAGCCAGTCTGTGTCACTTGTATCATTACAGGGAATGATTTTTTTCTGAAACTGGTAGCCAATTTCTTGGCCACCTACTCTCAGACTTTTACTCTTACTGCAGAGACATTTTCCGCAGTTTTTATTTACTTCGTTATCAGAAGGGCCACTGACTGACAGGAGAAGCAGTGGTTAGGAGAGGTGGGAGTAATTGCATAACGGGTGGAAGAAATGAATTGTCAGTCGCAGAGATATCAACTTTCTTCTCTATTTTTCCGTCTCAATTTCTGCTCAGTCCCAAACATACCTATGAGAATAAATTTCAATACTTTATGAGAGTAGATTTCCTCAGCCTGTTTTTTTCTAGGACACCAGGTTATTTCTCATACTGGATTAAGTCACAGGGACAATTAAGTACTCTTTATTTCCTAATGTTTATGGTCTTCAGCTAGCTTTAGATTTCACAACACCTCCAAAATAAAACCTTGATTTTTATGAATGTGTATTGACTAATGAAACCTCTTTCTGTCTAAAAGGAAGAGAAATAGGCAAGTAAACCTAAATCCAAAGGGGAAATCCCAGGTTGTCTCGCTGGCTTCAAGAACAAGAAGGCAGGTGGGTCTGAAGGAAGGAATATTGGAAGACCACCAAGACTCCTTCATTCTTCTCTCTCTGTAGAGCCCCTCTCCCTGCCCTTGGGTCCACATGATAGGAAACTTGGCTACTCCATCACCTCTGAATTTATATTCATAAGCCTGTATTCGTAAACCTGTAGGGACTAACTTTCTCTTGGACCTGTTTTAGATTCTTAGGAAAGGGAACTGGCCCATTTCTTTTCAATTGCCCAACTTACATTAGGTTTGTACCAAATGGCTTCCTCACACCCACCACCACCAGGGGCCATGAAGGAGGTCAAAGATAGGGAGATGGTGATGGCACAAAATTACATGAAATGGTGTTGACATAAGAGATAACAGTCCAGGAATGAAGGACTGCAGAGGAGTGGATATGCTAGAATATCAGAGAAGGGTGATAAGAGATTGAAGGACTGGCTGGAAGCAGACAGTGCGGCCCACAGTGGTAGAGTTATGATGCTTTACTCTGAGCTCCTCCAGAGGAGTGACAGGGCTATCATATTAACAGTTCGTCACCACTCAATCTAGGGAAATCAGGGGCCCTCCTCTTTTCTCCAACACATACTCTTCATTAGATCCTCTGTGTTTTTACCCTGAAATGTGAATGTAGAAGCACAAATAATGAAGAATTAAGAAAGGGAAAAGAAGATAAAAAAACATGTGCAGAGGTTTTCTTCCATTTTTATTTGTAGTATTTTGCTTGGTTTGGTTGAAAAACATCAGATTAATATATTTGTGGAATACTAGTAAAAAGCTGAAATCAGAGAAGACTGAAAATAAGAGCAAACATGAAAACATATAATAGAGCATAAAGAACATTCTTATAGAGCTTGGGATGCATTTAATTTAAAGTAATTAGTAACAAGTGAGTTTTTGAATAAAATTACACAAATTCCATTAAAGTAAAAATTAGAGGCTATAATTTTACATCATTTAACATTATAAGAAATACTCTACATAGCTGGAAACCAAGAGTGGAGAATCTTACTGTTTTTTGGGGTTTCATTACCCAGCAGACCATTTCACCAGGTTGCTATTAACTTCCATAGTTATTAAAAAAATTTATATGAATTGAGATTAAGTTGTACTTGATTTTTGACCTTCTCACCACACCACCTAAGCAAACCCAAGACCCTTGAGACATTCCTGGGAATTCCTGGGAGGTAGACGCCATGTTCGCAGTGGTAGCATGGAAAGAAAAATGTAACCATTGTTACAGAAGTCTTCACCTACTTTGTCACATTACCTCCTAGGTTTTCCCAAGTAACAGCACTTTCCTTTACCCCTTCTCCTATTGCATAAGCAGTCTGTCCTTCTCCCACTGCACCTGCTAAGATCAGAAGGCACATTTGTTACCCTCTAATAACCCACTTATATAGCAAACACTTACTGAGCATTTACCACTTGACAGGCAGACAGAGGGGTGTGGACAAGCTGAAAAGAAGTAACGTGCATGGGAATAAACCAACGTGTGTCGTTCAAAAAGGAGATGAGATAGATTTGGGCCCCCAAGGGAGAGTGGGCATATGATAGTGTGCAGAGAATAGCGTTCTGTGTTAAGCAAACAGCACAAGTAAAGTCTTCTGTGGGTAAACAATTTATCTTGAGCTCCATGGAGATGGCAAAAACCAGAGCCACTTCAACATACAGTTTCTCATAATAGAAAGAACGAATGTTTATTTTAAATTTATCTTTTTCAGGATAAGAAACCAACTGCTTTCAATTTTTAACATGGGTATATTTTTTCTATTCATTGAAAAATGGGTGGGTTTTTTTTTGTTTTTTGGTTTTTTGTGTGGTGTTTTTTTTTGTTTGTTTGTTTTTGGTAAATCTCTTCAGCTTTTCCTCAACCTTTTTTTTTTTTTTTTAAATATAATTATCACAAGATCCTCCTGTAAAGATTTTACCAGTCATCAATTCCAGGGTGCATTGCATGAGTGAATGAGTCGTCCCCAGTTTGTAAAAAGCTCACAGTACTCTTTCCACCTGTTCAGAGTTCAGTCCTTTCCCATGGAAGTGACTCTGGATTATCTTCTGTGTGAAAAGCATGAGGAGACAAAACTTTAGGCGTCACTCCCAATTTTCGAATATTCCCCGAACAGAGGGAACACAGAGATTGCACATGCAAAGGGAATTTTTGTCAGCGTTAACAATCTCTTGCTCTTCCACCTGGATCATTTTTTCACGTTATTTGTGCATCTCCTTCATCTCATTTTGTGGCAAAATTATGACAAAGTGAGGAGGCAGATGGAAAACCGTCCCAGTGAAAGCGGTGACTAACATTTTTAAAGCTTTTCAGCTTACAAAGCCTTTCCACATGTATTGCCTCATCGATTCTCACATCCACCCTGTGTTTATTATCCCATTTTACAGAAGAGAAAAGTGAGACACAGAGAGATTAGACAACTTCTCAGTATCTTCCAGCCCTTAGCAAGGAGTTCAAGCCCAGTCTTCCTGCCTTTCACAGCTTATTATGGTCTAGTGGATAGCTGCCGTGTCCCATTTTTCACTCTTACGCTTCTGTTCTTTGCTGGCAAATTTCTATTTTCCCTCCTTCAGGAAACCTTCTCTGACCAAAGAGTGTCCCCTGGGTGCTGTCATAGAAGTGGCATGTCCCTAGATCACAGCTCCTATCACACTGTCTTACTATGATTTGTTTGCCAGGTTTTCTCCCTTGTTAGCATCTTGAGAGTAGGGAGTGAGTCTTATTTGTTTTGCTATCCCCAGTGCCTACCACAGGGTCTGACATAGGGACTTAAAAATGGTCCATTCCTTTACTATTGACTAGGATAATAGTCATGGTTGGAGTAAAAACACCAGTTTCCAGGAGCTTGTGTGTGTAGCTAACAGGGGGCAAGGTATGGGAGGGAAGATGTCGCTTCCTGTGCCATTTCCTGAGGGCTGGTTTCTGTGCGCTGATCCAGAAGCTGCTGCCCCTGATGTCCTCTCCCTTCCCCGGATATCCTGGGATCTCAACGGCTGGAGTCAGCATCTAGGTACTGAATTGTTTGAAATTAGAACAAATGTTGGTATTTTGTGCAGTTTTACTTTTGCTGAGTAATTTAAGATTTTAATTGCTCATTAATTATTGCTCTGATGGTTTTTTTCACATCTATTCTGTCACTGGGTGAAATCAGAGTAAATTGTCTGAGGATTCCATTGTGTTCTGTTCTTAAGGCAATTACATTAGATTGGAAGGATATCTTGGGGACGTTGTCTTGAGGACTGTATAAAGACTCCACGAGAGAATTGCAACCTGTCCTGCCACGTATTTTTTCAGATTAAAATCTTTGAGCAGTCTTTGAAGGTTGAGTTAGTTATTGAAGTTCAAAGAAGACACGCATTCTCAGCTCTGATGATAAGACACAAGAAGTGTCTGAACCTGCCAATTAGCTTGTTGGAAAGAACAGTTTGGCATAAAGTATACTGCAACTAAAGTAGTATTTGGGAGACTTTGTCCAACATTAAATGGAAGAATATAATTAACCCATCTGGCAGGTCAATTTTTTTTAGCTACCTAGGGGCATATTCTTAAAGTTACTCATGATAAGCCATTTGATTGCCATTTTACAAAAGAAAATAAAATATTCTATATAGATCCTACGGAGGTTGTTCAGTTTATGAGTAATGGTTGCTCAACAATGTCCATTGTATGTTACCTGTCATCTGATTTTTTTACCAGGTTGCATAAATAGTAATTTAAAAACTCTAGAGATTTGACCCTCAAGACAGTGTCCTTTCCACTCAACCAAACGAACAAACTTAAATACACTGTAACACTATTAAAATGGTCTACATAATTCCTGTGAGAACTGCAGACATTTAATGACTTTTCTCAATATTTTCATCAAAAAATTTTCAACCTCCTCTTCCAAACGTTTCATAAGGAACTGTTTATGACTTTTCCATTATACATCATTTGGAATTATTTTGTAAGTACTCTCCATTGGTGAGGACAGCCACCATCTGTAAAGATGTCCTGAGCTCTCAGTATGCCTTATTACATTGTTCTAATTTAGAGCTATGGATTTTATATTGACATCTACAAGAGAATCCTATAGAAGTAGCAAAATGTATGTAATTGCCTTGTTTGTTAGAAAGAAGCCCTAGAACCTATTCTAGTCTGGGGTAGGCCCTGGACCTGGGCTTGGCTGTTGGGTCACTTTACCTCTCCCTTGTCAGTGGCAAAGGCTCTCACTCTCTACGTAGTGATGAGAAGTAGCACAACTAATGAATCATGTGTGGAAAAAATCAAGATTCTCAGCCATCAACTCTAAACACGATAGAACATGGTTATTCTAGGCCCATTCCTAGTATTTACCCCAAACTGGTTTATAAAGGTCTTTGAGATTCTTGGAAGAAAAGAAGGCTTTATTTTTGTGAAAATAAGAAAATACTATTTTTGTGCATTTTTCAAAGACTGTAGGATGGAATTTTAAAAAAATGTGTATGGCATAACATTTAAGCTAACACTTTCATTAAATAAAAACAGCCAAATCACTTTCAGCAGTGTTCAGAAGACCAGAAAATAATTTGTATTTACTGAACAGGAAAGGACTGAGACCAATGGAGAAGAAAAAAAAATATATGAGTGTAACCTTTTGGGTGACTTAGAATTAAAACAAACAAACAAACAAACAAA
>NW_028006855.1:0-965 GCF_054177405.1 Leptonychotes weddellii | reverse complement strand
TAGTCTTTCCTTTGGGAAGGCACAGGCTGGTGCGTTAGTGAGTACTGCTTGGGAACCGCGTCCTCTGGCCTCCCCCCAGGACACTGTAATCATGAAACCAGCCTCTCTGTTGGTAGAATCTGCCTCTGTTCTGTAATGCTCCGCTTGTTGTGTGTTTAAAGCAAAGATGAAAGCTTTCTTCAGAGCCAGCTGTATGCCAGCTCATAATTCAGCACTCTGGGGATCCCTTCGGAACGTGGAGTGTGAGCTGGCTCTGATGCCTCATCATTAGACTTTTAGATGCTCAGCTTACATTTTGGGGTTTTTGTTTTTACACTTAACAAACTGTGTCAGCACTCTGGGATTCAGTTTAGAATTTGACATCTCTGAGTCTGATGTTTGAGACCATGGTGGGACGAGTTACCTTTTAGTATTATTGTCTCTATAAAACTATCTTGAAAGCTTCTAAAATCTTTGGTGCATAATTGCTTCATCTGAATGATCCAAGGAGGAGAGAGCAAAGGATGTGCAAGCCTTTTGTGAAGGGACTGGAGCCATTAGGGGGCTGGGAGCATACCTTTGCTGCCGAATCTCTGCCTCCGGTCCAGGAATTCCCAGTCATTGAAAGGGCCTCTCTGCCACTTCTTTTTTTTTTTTTTTTTAAAGATTTTATTCATTTATCTGCCAGAGAGAGAGAGAGATTGAGAGCACAAGCAGGGGGAGCGGCAGGCAGAGGGAGAAGCAGGCCTCCCGCCGAGCAGGGAGCCCGATGCGGGGCTCGATCCCAGGACCCTGGGATGATGACCTGAGCTGAAGGCAGACGCTTAACCGACTGAGCCACCCAGGCGTCCCTGCCACTTCTTCCTTCAGTAGAATCTTTCCTGTAAATCACTATGTAATATTTCTTGCTAGAAACTTCCTTTTGTATTTCCTCTAATCTATTTTGTAGACATGCCCATGCTTAGAAAATGTCAGGGGCACTTACT
>NW_028006854.1:0-965 GCF_054177405.1 Leptonychotes weddellii | reverse complement strand
GGAGGACAGACGGCGGGGGCGGGGGCCTCCGTGGGCCACTACTGGCAAGTGATAGAGCCGCGGAGCACAAAATTGGAACTTTTAGAAGTCTGCTAGTCTGAGGGACGCTGCTCCAGTGGCTAAGCGGGGGGTGGAACCCTCGCTGGGACAGTGTGGTCTCAGGACCCTCGGGGTCACAGAAAGACCAGGGGTGCCTGAGTGCGGCAGAGCTCCCAGGTATCAAAGCAGGGAAGCCGGATGCAGAGACGGAGCTGAGCAGTGGATTCTCAGCTTGTGCCTGCCATAAACTGTGATCCAAAGCACAGTCGAGGCACTGCTCTTCCAGCAGGGACCCAACAAGCAGCAGATCCAGGGAGACTCCCGTTCCTCCCCCGGGAGGAGCGGCGTGGGAGCGCACTGCAGGGATCTGCTGGGTTTGGAGACTCCACACGGGGTCGGGTGCCAGAGATAGAAACGCTCGGTCACAGGCCGGGTGAGCACGGAGTGCGGCCAGAGACCGGGGAGACAGGAGTGATTGACTGCTTTTCTCTGGGGGCTCACTGAGGGATGGGGCCCTGAGTTCTTGGCTCCTCGGGGGCAGAGATTGGGAGGCCGCCATTTTCACTCTCGTCCTCCAAAGCTGCATGGAAAGCTTACAGGGAACAAAAGCTCCTGAGAGCAAACCTGAGCAGATTACTTAGCCCTGACTGGGCAAGGGTGGGGCAATTCCGCCTCCGGCAAAGACATTTGGGAACCACGGCAACAGGCTCCTCCCCCAGAAGATCAGCAAGAACAGCCAGCCAAGACCAAGTTTACCGATCAATGAGAACTGCAGAACTCCAGCGCTAGGGGAATACTGCACATAGAATTCATGGCTTTTTTTACCATGATTCTGTAGTCTTTAAAAGTTAATTTTTTTTTCTTAACTGTTTTTTTTTTTTGAATTTTTCTTTTTCTCTTTTTCAACCAACATCTTATCAATCCTT
>NW_028006853.1:0-965 GCF_054177405.1 Leptonychotes weddellii | reverse complement strand
TTTTACCTCTTTGGTTAGGTTTATTCCGAGGTATCTTATGGTTTTTGGTGCTACTGTAAATGGAATTGATTCTCTAATTTCTCTTTCTATAGTTCCATTGCTAGTGTATAAGAAAGCAACTGATTTTTGTGCATTGATTTTGTATCCTGCCACATTACTGAATTGCTGTATGAGTTCTAATAATGTAGGGGTGGAGTCTCTTGGGTTTTCCACATAAAGTATCATGTCACATCTGTGAAAAGAGAGAGTTTGACTTCTTCTTTGCCAATTTGAAAACTTTCATTTCTTTTTGTTGTCTGATTGCTGTTGCTAGGACTTCTAGGACTATGTTGAACAATAGTGGTGAGAGTGGGCATCCTTGACGTGTTCCTGATCTTAAGGGAAAGGCTCTCAGCTTTTCCCCATTGAGGATGATATTCGCTGTGGGTTTTTCATGGGTGGATTTTATGAACTTGAGGAATGTTCGCTTTATCCGTATACTCTGAAGAGGTTTTTTTTCTTAATTTTTTATTGTTATGTTAATCGCCATACATTACACCATTAGCTTTTGATGTAGTGTTCCATGATTCACTGTTTGCGTATAACACTCAGTGCTCCATGCAGTACGTGCCCTCTTTAATACCCATCACCAGGCCATCCTCCCATCCCCCTCCCATCTAGAACCCTCAGTTTGTTTTTCAGAGTCCATCGTCTCTCATGGTTCGTCTCCCCCTTCGATTTCCCACCTTCATTCTTCCCCTCTGCTTATCTTCTTCTTCTTCTTTTTTTATTAACATATATTGTATTATTTGTTTCAGAGGTACAGGTCTGTGATTCAACAGTCTTGCACACTTCACAGTGCTCACCATAGCACATACCCTCCCCAATGTCTATCACCCAGCCACCCCATCTCTCCCACCCCCCACCACTCCAGCAACCCTCAGTTTGTTTCTTGAGATTAAGAATTCCTCATACCAGTGAGATAA
>NW_028006852.1:0-965 GCF_054177405.1 Leptonychotes weddellii | reverse complement strand
GGGGCTCGATCCCAGGACCCTGGGATCATGACCCGAGCTGAAGGCAGACGCTTAACCATCTGAGCCACCCAGGCGCCCCTTTTGTGTATTTTTTTAAGATTTTCTTTTTTTATTTGACAGAGAGAGACACAGCGAGAGAGGGAACACAAGCAGGGGGAGTGGGAGAGGGAGAAGCAGGCTTCCCGCCGAGCAGGGAGCGATGGGGGCTCCATCCCAGGACCCGACGATCACGACCTGAGCCGAAGGCAGACGCTTAACGGCTGAGCCACCCGGGCGCCCCACATCATTAGTTTTTGATGTAGTGTTCCATGATGCATTGTTTGCGTATAACACCCAGTGCTCCACGCATTCCATGCCCTCCTTAATACCCATCACCAGGCTAACCCATCCCCCCCTCCCCTCCCCTCTAGAACCCTCAGTCTTTTTTGAAGTTTTTGAATGAACTATTGGAGGAACCCCGGCAGGTCCCAGGGAACCCAGTTGGAGAATCACTGAAGCAGCCTACCGTCCGGGAACGCAGAGACCGGGAGGCCACAGGGCGGTGGACGAGCCGGTCAGAAGTAGAGAAGGTTTCCTTTGCTCCTTGTAATTACAAAACTGTATCAAAACCTGGGACCTACCTTTAGGAAAAGCTGGAATATATTTCATTTTTAAAAGGGAGCAGATAGAAGGAAAAATATTTGTTATGGAAAAGGACATAAACTAGGCAGAGCGGTTTGTAGGGATGGAAGGTGGGGAGCACACTGTCCTTGTCCACTGTGTCCCTGAGATCACTTTGACCCACTGTCCCCCACCGTCCTCTCCCTCCCCTCAGGCCACTAGCCACCCTGCCTTTCAACCACTGTCACCAGCCCCTCCCAGAGGCCCTTCTGTCCAAGCAGATGGAATGAGGCCTCGTGGGTCCCACAGCCTCGCTCCGGCACTTAGCCCGCCCCATCGTTTCCACCCCAAATCCAACCAACTTC
>NW_028006851.1:0-965 GCF_054177405.1 Leptonychotes weddellii | reverse complement strand
GCTCTTCTTTTCTTCGATCTCCTGTTGAGTTTGTAGGTGTTCAGAATGGTTTGATCCCTATCCAGCTGAATTCCTGAGAGGAGACGAAATCCAGGTCTCCTACTCCTCCGCCATCTTGCTCCGCCCTTATTATGTTATGTTAATCACCATACATTACAAGAGGAGGATATTTTCATGCCATTTGATTTGGCCTGGATTTCTTGGATATGACACCAAAAACACAGGCAACAGAAGCAAAAATAGGCAAATTATATCAAATTTAAAAACTTCTGTTTTTGTATCAAATTAAAAAATCTGTGATTATATCAAATTTAAAAACTTCTGTCCCTTAAAGGTCACAATTAACAGAGTGAAAAGGCAGTCTCTGGAATGGGAGAAAAATATTTGCAAATCATGAATCTAATAAGGAGTTAACGTCCTTATTAGAGCTATAATTAGAGCTGTAATCCAACAATAGCAAAGAACAAGGACCCAATTTTAAAAATGGGCTAAGGATCTTAATACAGGTTTCTCCAAAGATGATATGCCAATGGCCAACAAACCTATGTAAAGATGCTCGACACCATTTATCTTTAAAGAGATGCAAATAGAAACCACTGTGAGATATCACCTTACACTCATACAAATACTTGATGATTCCACTTCTATGACGTGTCTGAAGTAGCCAGGTTCATAGAAACCAGAAGTAGAGTGGTGGTTGCTGGGGGTTGGGGAGGGGGGGATGGGAAGCTGTTATTTCATGGGTACAGAGTTTTAGTTTTGCTAAATGAAAATGTTTTGGCGATCTGTTGTTGTACACTGTGAATATACTTAACACTACTGAACTGTACACCTAGAAATGGTTAACATGGTAAATTGGTAAACAGAGTGTGGTTTTTTTTTTTACCATAACTAAAAATAGCAATAAAAAACAGCCCCAAACAGAAAAAATTACAAAGAAAAAATTTCAGACATATTTTGCCATG
>NW_028006850.1:0-965 GCF_054177405.1 Leptonychotes weddellii | reverse complement strand
AGGCAGAACTCGGACTTAAGGCTCAACTCCTGTCTACCTTATTTATAGTGCTCTTCACGGATAGAATGCCTCATTGTCTGTGAGCTCTGATGTAGGAAATATCGAGAATTTCTATTGTGATTCCCTCTGACCCTTAGGATATGTAGCAAGGTTATATTTAAGTTATAAACATTGAAGGACTTCCTGGTTTTCTTTCATTATGACTATGGCTCAATTCCCCTGTGGTCTAAGAATATAATCTAGTTAATTTCAGGCTTTAAAAATGTGTACACTTGATTCATGACCCAACGTATCATCTATTTGGATAAATACTCTAGGACCGCTTGAAAATAACGTATTCTGCACTTACTATGTAATGTTCCATATATGTTAATGAGGTCACATGTGTTACCAATGTTTTCTCTGCTTTTTCTATCAGCTATTGAGAAAGGTATATTAAAATCTTCAAACAATGCTACTCTAGTCAACATTGCATTGGAGAATCTCCCAAGTGTTATAAGCCAAGAGAAACAAAAAGAATAAGAATTGAGGAGCTCATTGTGACTATTCACAGATGATATGATGGTATATATAGAACATTCAACGTAGTCTATAAATACACTATTAGATTTAAATATGGAAAACTTGCAAATCTTAGAACCAAGGAAGCAATCCAGAAAGCAGCCAGAGGGAAGAGATTTCTTACGTACAGAGGGAGGAACATCAGAGTAACGTCGCACCGGTCCATAGGGACGTGGCAAGCCAGAAAGGGCTGAAAAGACATATTCACGGTACTAAATGAGAACATGCAGCCAAGGATACATAGTCAGGGAAATGTTGCAAAAGAAAACCAAACCTGGGGGCATCACAATGCCTGACTTCAATCTATATTACAAATCTGTGACGGGATGGGATTGGCTCAAAAACACATAGATCAATGGAACAGAATAGAAACCCCAGAAATGGACCCTCAACTCTATAGTCAA
>NW_028006849.1:0-966 GCF_054177405.1 Leptonychotes weddellii | reverse complement strand
TATTTAAGAAATATAAAAACACTGAGGTTTTGCACATCTCAAAAAATATATAATACAAAACAAGACCAAGGACAAAGACAAAAAGGAAAAGGTGGGACCTTCAAGAAACAAAAGTTTGGTGACGAACATACACTTGAAGAAGAATTTCTCCAAAAACCAGTATAAATATTTGGGAAGCAAACAGTAGTTCTTCACACTCAAGAAATTTAAGACAACAGGGACTTACTAAACCAAATGATTCAAAACAACAGTTGATTTTAAAAGGGAAACTGGCTGTAGAAAACAATTCAGGACATACAGAGTGGTTACATCCTAATTTGTATTTAGGAAGTGAAAACAAAGAGCTGAATAAAAGATATGCCTGAGTAACTTGGCCAGAGGTAATAAAGGAGAAAGAAGGAGTTACAATGAAAGATGGCATGAAAGAGTAAAAAACATAATATACCTTAAGGCTTCCAAAGTTAGTAAATTTTGACATCAAACACTCACAGTTTAACACTATGAAAGCTAACATGCAACCTAAAGTACTAATTCTCACAGTTACTTTATAACTATATGTTACTCCACAATGAGACATAGCCCTGTTAAATTTCCAGGCACCAAGTAACATAAAATAAACACATAAAATATGCAACACATTGGTCATTTAATAAAGTTTGTGTCATTGATCAGGTATTAAGCTTTAATGAAAAACTCCATTATGTGGAAAATAGAAATTTTCCTCATTATATTATCTAGCTCTTTGCTGTAAAACTTAAATAAATAACAGAAATTTAGATGAAAGAGGATGCCAACTTCAACTGGGGATTATTAAATGAATTATTTTTTAAAAATTTGAATATGAAAATGTAAGCATACTTTTTAATACTTCTTTTAAACAAGATAAAATGAATAAAAGAAGATAAATAAGTTAGAAAAATGCCAGAGAGGGGGTGGAGCAAGATGGCAGAGGAGTAGGTGACCTGG
>NW_028006848.1:0-966 GCF_054177405.1 Leptonychotes weddellii | reverse complement strand
TCTCTCTCAAATAAATAAATAAATAAAATCTTTAAAAAAAAAATTTATGTGTGAGACTGCTGGGAGTAATGAGATTGCAAGAGCTTTTCTTTTCTTTTCTTTCTTTTTTTTTTTTTAAAGATTTTATTTATTTATTTGAGAGAGAGAGAATGAGAGACAGAGAGCACGAGAGGGAAGAGGGCAGAGGGAGAAGCAGACCTCCTGCTGAGCAGGGAGCCCGATGCAGGACTCGATCCCGGGACTCCAGGATCATGACCTGAGCCGAAGGCAGTCGCTTAACCAACTGAGCCACCCAGGCGCCCTGCAAGAGCTTTGCTAAAGTATACCCCACACGGAACATCTCCATGTCCGGTGCACCATCTAGCACCTGTTTTTGTGAGGAAGAATCTGGACCATCAATTTGAATACCAATTAAGTGGTTTAAAAATGTCCTAGTAAATACATTGATCCTAGATAATCCAGCCCCATAAAAAAGCTTTTGGCTGACAGTGCCTGGCACAGAATTCGTTCTCGATAAATATTAGCTAGCTCTTGTTGGTCCAGCCACACTAATGCCAACATTCATTGAAAATGTTATGCCAGGCACTGCTATGAGCACAGCTCAGACTTTCATTATCAGAGGTTCTTTGCTATAAAATAAAAGTAATGTGGAAGACTTGGAGATATATTCTAAGTATTACATATAAAGATTAAGAGAAAAAATTAATTATTAAGTGCCCAGTGAAATTATATTTAGTTGCCCGAGAAAACATAAAATATGCATCTGGGAGTTGGGTGACAAACAAAGAGAGGACGTACAGAATTTAGAGAAATAGAAAGGTTATCGGGGTTACCTATACTAAGGGAGGGGGAATTCTAGTTTCTTTCTTTTTTTTTTTTTTAAAGATTTTATTTATTTATTCATGAGAGACAGAGGCAGAGGGAGAAGCAGGCTCCCCGCGGAGCAGGGATCCCGATGCGGGACTC
>NW_028006847.1:0-966 GCF_054177405.1 Leptonychotes weddellii | reverse complement strand
TAACCAACTGAGCCACCCAGGCACCCCGAAAGTGTTTTTGTGTATGGCATAAGATACGGGTTCAATTTCATTCTTTTGCACATTGATATCCAGCTTACCCAATAGCATTTGTTGAAAAGACTATCTTCTTCCCATTGTATAGTCTTGGCATCCTTGTGGAAGATCAATTTGCTGTCTATGTATGAGTTTATTTCTGGGTTTTTATACTGTTCTGCTAGTCTATATGTCTATGTTTATGTCAGTATCATACTGTTTTTATTACTGTATCCTTGCAATGTATTTTTAAAATTAAGAAATATATCCTCCAACTTTGTTATTCTTTCCCAAGATTTTTTGGCTATTCAGGATCCTTTGTGATTCCATATGAATTTTAGGACTGCTTTTTCTATTTCTGTAAAAAATGCCATTGGAATGGGATTTTGATAGGGATTGCGTTGAATCTGTAGGTGGCTTTGGGTAGTACGGACATTTAAAAATATTATTAAGTCTTCTGATGTATGAATATAGGATATCTTTCCATTTATTTCTATCTTCTTCAATTTTGAAATTGTTTTGTAGTTTTCAGTGTACAAACATTTCACCTCTTTGGTTTAGTTTATTCCTAAGTATTTTATTCTTTTTGATGCTGTTGTAAATGGGATTTTCTTGGTTTACTTCTCAGATTATTCATTGTTAGTGTTAGAAATGCCACTGGTTTTTGTATCTTGGTTTGTATCCTGAAATTTTATTGAACTTATCTGAGTTCTAATTGTGTGTGTGTGTGTGTGTGTGTGTGTGTAGTTCCAATAGTTTGTGTGTGTGTGTGTGTAGTCTTTAGGGTTTTCTACATAAAAGATCATATCATCTGCAAACAGAAATAATTTTACTTTTTTCTTTCTGATTTGAATGTGTTTATTTCTTTTACTTGTCTAGGACTTCCAGTACTTTGTTGAATAACAGTGGAGAGAGTTGGCATCATTGCTTCGT
>NW_028006846.1:0-12052 GCF_054177405.1 Leptonychotes weddellii | reverse complement strand
TTTCCTGCCATTAAGAATTCCTCATATCAGTGAGATCATATGATACATGTCTTTCTCTGTTTGACTTATTTCACTCAACATAATACCCTCCAGTTCCATCCACGTCGTTGCAAATGGCAAGATCTCATTCCTTTTGATGGCTGCGAAAAGGAATGAACTCTTAATACACATAACACATGGATGAATTTCAAAATAGTTATGCTGAGTGCAAGAAGCCAGATAAAAGGGTCATGCTATATGACCCGATTTCCATAAGATCCTAAAAACCTCAAACTAACCCATAGTGACAGAAAAGCAGATCAGGTAAGTATGTGCATTTTTTGAGGTATGTCTCTTACACCTCAATGAAGCTGTTTTAAAAATAAAGAGACAAGGCTTACGTGTTTTTTTGTTTGGGTAATTATCGGTGGTTCTCACCAAAATGGAGGACCATAAGTTTGGAGGAAGACCGCAAGTTCTATTTGGAACATACTGAGTTTGGGGCAACCACAGAATATCTAAAGGGAGCTGTCACCAAAGTTTTGGAGATGAGTCTCTCTGAAGAAGAAGAAGACTATCTGGGCTGAAGTTGTTATTTTAACAGCTGAAACACGCACCTTGAACTTTGTGATATCAGCCACTCATGCTGAATGATGAAAGAGCCAGCCTAGAGTAGATTGAGAGGGAAGCAAGGAAATATAAAGAGAAAAATAGGCAAGTCTTGATAAGTTTGGGTGTTCTGGAAAAGAGAAAAATAAGGCAATTACTAGAGGAGGTGTCTGAACTGAGGGGTATGTGTTTGTTTGATTTTTAATATGGGAGATATTTGAGTTGTATTTAAAGGCAGAGGGCAAAAATCCAGAAAAGAGGTGCAGTTTGAAGATACAGGAGAGAGAAGAAATGTTTGATGGCATTAAGTGCATTAAAATGTAAGAGGGACTGGGACTCAGAGCGTGCTCTGCTGTACCAAAGGGAACAAGAGACATATATCCAGGAGTCGGTGTGTAGATGGGACAGCCAGCATGTGGCTATTGGGAGAACACCTGCTGATGACTTGAAGAACTTTTTTAAAAAGAAAGAATGATATAATCATCACACTATTCTTTATAAATATATATTCAATATATTCATTATGAGTCCCTATGTACTTACCACCCAGCTTCCATAATTATAAGCTGATGACCCATCTTGTTTCGTTTGTACCCCCACTCCTCAACTTTCCCATCCGTATGATTTTGAAATACATTTATTTGATATATATAAATATCATATATGTTTTTTAATATATATACACACACACACACACACACACACATATATATATATATACAGTTGACCCTTGAACAACATGGGTTTGAATTGCGTGGGTCCACTTATACGTGGGTTCTTTTCCTGATAAATATGGTACAACACTATAAATGTATTTTATTTTCCTTAGGATTTTCTTAATAACATTTTCATTTTTCTAGCTTACTATATTGTAAGTACACAGTATATAATACATATCACATACAAAATATGTGTCAATTAACTGTTTATGTTATTGGTAAGGCTTCTGGTCAACAGTAACCTATTAAGAGGTAAGTTTTTAGGGACTCAAAAGTTAGACACAGAATTTTGACTGTGCTGGGGGTTGGCACCCCTAACCTCCCACATTGTTCAAGGGTCAACCGTCATTACTATGCTATTATTCTTTCTTTGGCTCTTTTCAGTTTATTGAATGAAACCATACAATTATTAAAACTAAATAAGAAGTAACAATAATTCCTTAGTATCTTCCATGATTCAGTTGGTGTAGAACCAGACTGCTGAACCTGCCCACTGATGGGTCAAAGGTAAGGTCTTTCAGAAGAAAGGAACAAAGGAAGACTTGTGCTGACATGTACTCTTGGCTGCTCACTGCGGTATTATCTTGGGCATCTCCCCAAAGCAGACAAGCCCTGGGGCACAAAGTCGGGCCTCAGTTACAGTCCTGGATGGTCCAAAAGTTCAAGGCCCAGAGTTTGACCTATGACAAATCCAGACTCAGCAGCACTTGCTTAATCCTTTCATTCATTAGGTACTTACTAAGCACCTACTCTGTGTCAGGCACTGTTCAAGGCACTGGGCATATGAAAGTAAACAAATCAGACATAGTCCCCAGCTTCACGGAGTTTCTCACCTACCATAGTGTGCTCCCTGTGCCCTTGGTGGACAATGCATAACTCCCTCCCTTTGTTAGCTTACCTAACATTGCTCTCTTCCGATTTGTATTTCTTGTTAAACAATATTCTAACACTGAAGGAATTACAAAATTTTTTCATCTAAAATAGCTAGATCTTCTATAAGTATTTTAATTTTTTCATGTATTCTTCTAGTGTATTTTCATATATTAAAATTGGAAGCGACCTAAATGTCCAGGAGTATGGAATCATGAAATCCATACAACCATTAAATATGATGAAGTATATTTGTATATGTGTACTTATTGTATATAGTCAAAGTTTGCTTCAGTCAAGGCTTCTCAAAGTTTAGCATGCATCAGAATGACCTAGGGGGCTCTGCATAATGATAAAATGGGAGAAAATCTGAATTCTGAGAGAAATTAGGGGAGAGAAAAAAGAGGTGGGGAAAAAATAGTGAGAGAAATGGCCGAAGGGACTTTGGAACCAACTAAAATATGCAATTTTAAGTTATTTGCTCTCCTGTCCTGCATTAGAACCTTTTCAATTATCTCTAAGCATTTGGATATTGCTTTGATCAGTAGTATTTTGGGGAGTGGAGAGATCAGATGTGTCCAATATGGGATGATGTGGTGCAGAAAAGATTCAGTAAGTACGAAGGGTGAGACCCAGGGCAAGGATTGAGAATTCAGCAGAAGCAGGACATCAGAATCAGAAATGACTAGGAGAAACGGAAGCCTAAAATTTCCGAGGACAAGGAGAGATGAGGATGGTACTCAAGCACAATTTTTATTTAAATATTATGAAAATGGGTGTGCTCATAATGCTACAGACAATAGTGATACCATCAGCTGCTATCCAGCTTGAGACTGATCTTGAGCAAAGACAACAAGGTCATGTGTGATAATGCATACATGTCGCAAATAATGGGGGCAGACTTACGATTGTAGCAGAGGGCTGAGACAGAACGTAATTAAGAGAATACACTTACTCTTAGAATAGAGTCCCCTAAAAGCTATGAAGAGTTTAAATTGTTAAAGAGTTTAAGAAGAAAATAATTCTTTAATAGCAGCAAGGATTTCTGAGTTAATCAATAAATGTCTAGTTCCGTACAATAAGGAATGTTATCCTAAGTTGCAATCTGTACCTTAATGTCTCTTGGCATCAATGGCTAAACAGAACACTAGTAATCTAAGGAGAAGTACCCATGGTAACAGCACTCTTTATGACAACAAGTTAAGACAGTCTCCAAAGTCAACAACCATTTAACATCCTGAAAAGTATTACCTCGTGTTGTATTAAATCTGCTTTTCCTCTAGCAATACAATGACTCAGCCTTTTGTGGAAGAAAGATGGAGTATAAGGAGTAGCCCTCCAACATCTCCTATGTGGAGAGATACTTTCACATGTGATCCCATGGTACCTTGTGCTTAATTGAGTCACAGCACTTACTACATTGTATTTTAATGTCTGATCATTTGTCTCTTTTTTTTCTCCCGTGGATTATGGGAAGCTTTAAGTCAGAAAATATGTCTTTCATTAGGCTCTAGCACATTATACACTCTGCTCAGAGGAACTGTTTTTGTAATAAGTGCATCAAGGATTGTATGTACTTCATCATTGCCAAAATCTCCGGATGTTGAGGGCATCATTTGTCTCAGATACTTGATATGTTAAAATGATTTAGAACTTCCTGAGGTTTTGCCAAGAATCCATTCACTGCTAATTCAAGCATTTCTTTAACAGAGGACAGAATCTGAAATCCTAGAGACCCAGGGTCTCCATCAAGCATCGGAAAATTCCCAAGCTATCAGAGATGATGGGATGATGGGATGGTGATTCTTCGGGGATCTGCAGTTTCATCTTCAATAATAAGTCACTCGAAGTGAAAGAAGCCAGACACAAAAGGCCACATATTATATGATCCCATTTATATGGACTATCCAGAATAGGTAAATCCACAGAGAAAGAAAGCAGTTTAGTGGTCACCAGGGGCTGGGGCGGGGGGGGAAGGGGAATGACTGCTTAATGGATAGTGGTATCCTTTGGAGGTGTTGAAAATGGTTTGGAACTAGGTAGGGGTGATTGTTGTACCATATTGTGAATATACTAAGTGCCACTGAATTGTACTCTTTAATATGATTAATTTTATGTTATGTAAATTGTACCTCAACTTAAAAAATGTAAGTCACTGGGAGCCTTGAGCGAGGTCAAGCCTTGTATCAAACTTCATTCTCTGAATTTGCAAATAACATGGTGTTAACTAACTGCAGAAACTTAATGAAGGTCTACTTCAATGTTTTCTTTGTATTGGATCTATAGTTCTGAAGAAAACCTCTTTGTCAACAGGTTTTAAAGCTAACGAGGTTACTAGTAATAGTAGCTAACATATATTGTGTGCTTGCTAAGTTCTAGGTACACTTCTAATCTCTTTAAGGGCTTTAACTCATCCAATCCTCACAGTAACACTATGACGTGAATACTGACATTATCCTGATCTGACACTTGTGCAAGTTCACCCACCAGAGCAATGAGTGGCAAATCTTCATTTAAAACTCTGACCTTGGGGCACCTGGGTGGCTCAGTCGGTTAAGCGTCTGCCTTCGGCTCAGGTCATGGTCCCAGGGCCCTGGGATTGAGTCCCACGTCAGGCTCCCTGCTCAGCTGCTCCCCCTGCTTGTGCTCGCTCTTTCTCTCTCTCTGTCAAATAAGTAAATAAAATCTTTTTAAAAATTATTTATTATAGCCTTAACAGGCTCTGCGTACCTCTGTGACTATGCTGCTCTCCTAAGTCTATTCTAATTTGACTGGCCTTCAAATTAGAACTAGTTATTCTTTAAGCTCATCGAGCTCGTTTCTATCTCAGGCCCTTTGCACGTGCTGTTCTTTCTCTCTGAAACATTCTTTCCCCAATGTTTGCATGGTTCACTCCCCTCCTTTCAGTGCTCTGCTTAAAGGTCACTTTTTCAGTGAGGTCTTCCCTGACCAACCTATCTAACATAGCCCTCCTACATATATTATCCCTTTACCAAACTTTAATTTTATTTAGACCAGGCATCACTGCTGACATATTTAACTATGTGTTGAGTGAATGAACGGTCTAGCCCTCTTACTGACAGCACTAGAGAGTGAATTTTACCACCTAATATCTAACTTTCTATATAGTAGCATTCCATCTTTTCCCTCTGAATATAGTAGATTTCCCTCAGAACAGACTTTCCTCTGGTGGTAAAACAAATATTTTAATGCTTTGAAACTAAGTCCAAACTTAATCACACCAACATACAATTTCAAGAACACAAAGGTACAAAAACACCAAACTAAGACCTCGGAAGGAGTAAGACTTAATTGCACTGAGTCACTGACTCCCATAGAAAGCAAACATCCTTCCCCTGCAGCAGTGGAATTGCAAGATGTTACACAAGACATACTTCAAAAGTGTCACAGGGTCCTGGGTGGAGTAGGCAGACTCAGAACAGAGTTACACCTTTGAAAGTGCTACGATGCTATCAGCTGCTAATCCTCAGGACCTGACCTCGGTGAGCACAGGAACACTGCATGCTTCAGGCTTAAATGTCCCCCTCACCTCATTTCCCAGGATAACAGCACAGTCATGCGTCATGCTCCAGAGCCAGGGCTAGCAGCTGTTTTAGCATTTTAGCACGGCATGCTTCTGAGCGGAGCATTTACGGAATGAGAAAATGGGCAGAGGAAAAGAAAGTAAAGCATGGAGAGGTGGAGAAGGGAAGGGATGGGGGAGAACGGGGGAGGAAGAGCAGGAGAGAAAACAAGGGAGACTTGATGAGCTGCGGTGGAGATGGGGGCAGGGCAGGTGTGTGTGGGATGCCCCCACCCACCTCTGGTGCTGTCAACAGCCTTGGGCTCGGCTGGTGCTGCACTTGGGCTTTGGTGATGGGCATGCTGAGAAAAGGGAAGACCTCATACCATGCCCATCCGTGCGGCCTGAAGCCTCTTTCTGTCCCTGCTTTAGTTATTGCTCTGCTTTCTCCTGTCCTTTCTCTTTCCCTCGCTGCACATTTCCTGTCCCCCTCCTTTCCTCCTCATAAACACACTGGTTTCCCATCTTTTGGAACGGATACATTTACTGCCTGCGAAGGAGACAATAGCTTTTCGTGTGCCCTTGGCAAAATATGTTAACAGACATAAGGACATCTGCGTCTCTGGAGCAGCCTTGCTGCAACCAGCTGCTGTTCTTCTTTGATCCCAGCTGATTGGGTCATCCAAAACCACTTCCTTGTGCCTGATGCGTGAACCTGCCAGAAGGACCTTTCCCCTGGAGCTTCAGTTCCTCTTTCTGTCCCAGTCTGATTGCTCACTAGGTTCAAGGTTATTTTCTACCCCAGGGCATTTTCAGGCTGCAATGAGGACTCAACAGGATGACTCCAGTCACGACCAGAGTCCAAGCACACATGATGAGATGCAGCATTTAGGAGGCCTTGCCCAGCTCTGCGCCTAAAAGGCCTGAGTTCCAAAGCAAGCTGTTAAGCATCCCCTGCATGCGTCTGTCTCATCAGCAGGAAAAAGTGGTCTCCTTATGTGCAAGCTCCTTTGCTTGCTGTGTTCAAATTCCAGTCCCACCACGTTCTAATTGTACTGGCTCTTATGGAAGCTAACTAAGATATTATAAATCTCAGTTTCCCCTTCTGGAAAAAAAAAAAAAAGACAATAATGCCTACCTCATGTATTATTGTGAAGATTAAATGAGATACTTTCTGGAAAGGACTCAGTACTGTTTCTGGCACAATCGAAGTAGGTATATAGTTACTATTACTATTCCATAAGGGGCCATTGTGGACAGCCTTAACAGATCATTATTTTTGACTGCCAGGGGTTATAGTTCCTATTATTTCTCCTTCAGAGACCTTGACAGGTTCAAAGCCTGTGATATGTAACCTGTCAGGGCTCAGCACAGCTGGGAATCCAGAGACCTCAAGGCCGGCTGGCAGGTGAATGGCTGGCCTATTACAAGTCCATGTGAAGAAACAGAGAGGGTCAGCCAGAAGCAACAAGACGAGGATTGCTACAATTGTCTTCCTTAAGAGTTGTGCCGGCTCAGATTGTGGAAGGACTAGGGAAGAGGCTAGGGTTTTATAAGCAAGTAAGAGAATAAAAACACTTTGTGTAGTTTCTTGTTGACTTTGGTGTTAATGGGTCTGGGGATGAAATCACTGCAGGGACATATTGATGCTTTTAGGATTTTTATGCCTCTTTTTTTTTTTTAATATTATCATCTTTTTTTCTATCACTAATACTACCTTCTATCCACATGCTGAGATAATGCAGGACCACTATAGTTTGGCAAGGAGATATGGATTTGATATAATTGCCAACATGAAGATTCCAGCTATTTTTTAAAGGGATGGAAATGGTATTTGAGGTCTTACGGAGAAACCCTGTTGTGTTCTAGGGTCAGTGATGGGTCTCTGGACTTCCTAGGTGCATCAGGCTGAGTAAGGCCCCAGAGTGGGGGGTGGGAGGTGGGCAGTGATTTCTTCCTACCTCATTTCTAGAGAGTGGGCTGAATTGCTTGTGCAATAGGCCCGAGAGTCTCCAGGTTACATAAATAAAAACTGTCGTGTAGGTGTTTATGCATATAGATAAGCAGCAACTAGAAAAAAATCCTTCATTTGTTAGAAAGATGAGTTTGTGGGTGATTTTCTTTCTTTTCTATTCTGCTCTTATTGCTATGATGTAATTTATGTAAAATATTTAGAACTCAAGAAAAGGAAAAAAATCAAATTCTCTCCTCTACAACGTATGCTTTTTTTGATGGTTTTCTTTGGCGCAGGAATTTTTTCATAGGCTTTACCTCTGCCAGCTTTAGTTATTTAATTCCAGCTTCTTATTTTCCCTTCTGAGACTCATGAGACATGTCTCGCTCAGTCACGCTGGTTGGAAGCCTTAAGGAGAACTGGTAACATATCCAAGGTAAGGAAGAGTTATACATTCATGGGTTGAGCTTCATAAATTCCTGGCTTCAAAAAATCAGGCCCTGCTGATGAAGTAAGCTTTTGCTGGTTAAGAAAGAACATTCCAGAAAGAACCTAGGTTTGGGGAGCTGAGGATATGAGTCACTGACCTGAGAAATCTAGATAGCTTGTTAACAAAAGTTTTTAAAAGCAGAGTGAACAAAACCATTGAGTTGAAGGAGATTTTTCAATTTCAGATTATATAGTACATCCAAATGAAGGGGAAGTGTCAGAGATTTATTGCTTTTACTATCATAAATGAGTATCCTCCGATAAAGATTGAGATTTGGAATAGTTCATGAAAATAATCTGAAGGACATCGTAATAAATCTGGGAAGTTATTTCCTGTTTTTAGCCGGCTGAGGCTGAAGACCTGACTGCCATAAACATGAATGTCACGTCTAACTTTTTGTCTGGCTCTCAGAGTCCATTTGTGCAATAAAATCATTCCTCTTCAAGTCACTCTTACCTAAACTAGATTATCCACAAGGCAGTTCATAGTTGTTGATCTTTGGTATGATGGGTCTCCTCATTTGCGAATTAACTTTGGATGTTCTCATCTGTTTTTATTTTACTCATGTGCAACCTGTGTTCTTGTTGGAGCTAGGGGATTTGCCATTTAAATCTACCATTTAATTACCTCTCTTCTTCTGATAAATGTCTGAGTCAGCTACAAAAGCAAGCTCATTTGTTCATTCAACAAACACTGTTGAGTAACGCGGTTCTCAAGGAGTATATGTTCCGAGAAAGGAAATAATTATATAAATAATTACACATAGTACACAAATAATTTAAGGCAGGATGTGGCACAATAAGCTGGAGGAATTTTGAGGAGGATCCTTTTCATCCAGGAAATGGAGGAAATGAGTTTCAAGATGAGAAGGGCATGCTAAATAGGGAGAACCACGTGAACAAAGTCAGAGAGGTAGGAAAGCACAGAATGTATTGTGGAGTGGGCAGTGAGTTTTCACTGAAGTTTTTAGGCTGAGTAAGGCACCTGCTCAGAGCGTCCATTTGGAATAGCAACCATAATTATTTATCGTGGCTTTGCTATGGGCTAGGCAGTGTTCTAAGCACTGGGACTACCCAGCAGTGGACAAAGCAATCAAACCAAATCCCTGCCCTCATGGAGCTTACATTCTAGTGGAAAACAATGGTCAATAAACAAACAAAACAAATAAAATATATAGCGCTTCAGATGGTGATAAGTACTATGGAGAAAAAGGTGGAAGGAGGAAGGGATTGTGTGCATGCATGCTGTGTTACAGACAGTGGGTGCTCAGGGAAGGCTTCACTCAAAGGTCACATTCTAGCAAAAGCCTGAAGAGAGGGCTTGAGCAGTATGGGGTAACCAGGAGAAGAGGCCCAGGCAGTAGCAGTAGCAAAGACAAAGGCTCCCGGATGGGAATGTGTTTGTAATGTCAGGGGAACAGAAAGGAGGCCAGTTTGTGGCTAGAGCCGAATGAGTAAGGGTGACGAGTAGAAAATGAGGCCAGAGGTGGGGGCCTGAACACGAGGCTACTCTAAGGATTTTGGCTTTACTCTGAGATGGAAAGCTCCACTGGAGAATTTGAAGAGAGAAGGGGTAAAATCTGACTTAAATTTTTATGGCTACTCTGGCTGGGATTATTTGCTTCAGAGACCCTGACTTAATCAGTCTAAGGAAAGGCCTGAGCATCTTAGTTGTTTTTTTTTTTTTAAAGATTTTATTTTTATTTATTTGAGAGAGAGAGAGTGAGAGAGCACAAGAGGGGGGAGCGGGAGAGGGAGAAGCAGACTCCCCGCCGAGCAGGGAGCCCAACGCGGGACTCGATCCCGGGACTCCAGGATCACGACCTGAGCCGAAGGCAGTCGCCCAACCAACTGAGCCACCCAGGCGCCCGAGCATCTTAGTTTTAAAGGTGCCCTAGAGAGGCTCCTGGGTGACTCTGTCAGTGGAGTGTCCGACTCTTGATCTCAGGTCTTGATCTCAGGACTGTGAGTTCAAGCCCCATGCCGGGTGTGGAGTCTACTTAAAATAAAAATAAAATAATAAAATAAAATAAAATAAAATAAAATAAAATAAAATAAAATACAGTGCTCTAGAATGAGAACCTCTTTTAGAGCCTGCAGTGTGTTTACACATGCATTACCTTAACTTGAATCTCTCAACAGTCCTGTGCAATGTGTAGGTGAGGAAACTGAGGCTCAGAGAGACTTTAAGTGACTTTCAAGGACACACAGCTTCTCAGGTGTACAGTTAAGATTTAAACCCAAGTTGATGATTCTTAGTCTTGTAGTCATCTTTCTGTCATACCACTGATATTATCAATGGGACCCTTTTTTCCTATCAGCTGGCCACTAATATGTAAGAATTTGGATGGGTTTACCTTGTATGCTGAAAACATGCAGATGTTACCTGTGGTGATTTTTCGTTAATACTATCTTTTTTTTTTTTTTAAAGATTTTATTTATTTATTTGACAGAGAGAGAGATAGTGAGAGCAGGAACACAAGCAGGGGGAGTGGGAGAGGGAGAAGCAGGCTTCCCGCCGAGCAGGGAGCCCCATGTGGGACTCGGTCCCAGGACCCTGGGATCATGACCTGAGCTGAAGGCAGACGCTTAACGACTGAGCCACCCAGGCGCCCTCGTTAATACTATCTTTATGCGACTTTGATCCTATGGTCTGTCACCTTAACCACCTTTTTGCCATTAGAGCATGTTACTCTCTTGCAAAAAAGTGAGATATATACTCAACTTCAGCTGTGTTCTGACCTCGCTATTTAGCCAAAATCTGCTTTTCAGCTTCACCATCATTGCCATTGTTGTAGCCACCATGAAACACAGTATGGAGGCTCCTCAGAAACTTAAAAACAGGACTACATATGATCCAGCAATCCCATTTCTGGATATTCATCCAAAAGAAGTGAAATCATTATCTTGAAAAAAATAGCTACAACCTCATGTTCATTGCAGCATTATTTACAATAGCCAAGACATGGAAACAACTTAAGTGTCCACTGACAGGTGAATGGATTCAAAGGATGTGAGATATCTAGATCTAGATATAGAATGCAATATTATTCAGTCATTGAAAAGAAGGAACTTCTGCTTTTTGCAGTAACATTGATGGACTTTTAATGCATTATACCAAATGAAATAAGTCAGACAGAGAAAGACAAATACCATATGATTTCAATTATATGTGGAATCTAATAAAAACCCAAACTCCTAGATACAGAGAACAGATTGGTGGTTGCCAAAGGTAGAGGGAGGAAGGTGGGCAAAATGGGTAAAGGGGGCAAAAGGTACAAACTTCCAGTTATATGATAAATAAGTCCTGGGGAACTTCAGGGACAGCATGATGACTATAGTTAATAATACTATATTGTATATTTGAAAATTGCTAAGAGGCTAGATCTTAAAAGTGCTCATCATAAGAAAAAAGTCTGTAACTGTGTGGTGATAAATCTTAACTTACTGTGGTAATCATTTCACAATATATTTTACACATATCACAATATATCAAATCATTATGCTGTACAACTTAAACTATTGCAATGTTATATGTCAATTATATCTTAATTTAAAAAATATTTGTCAAATCCCTATTTCACTTTCTGGCCACCCTAAACTTGATATGGCCACCCATCAAGTGATCTCAAGGGTAAGTATCATATCTAATCAGCATAACAGATAAGTTATAAGAACAAGGTATGCCAGTCAGAGTTATTGTTAATATATGAATATGCACTTTCAAATATAGGTAAGCATTTTGGATGAAATTTGAAATCTATTAATAGCTTAAATATAGAGTTTAATTTTTTTTATTTATTTATTTTTATTCTTATGTTAATCCCCATACATTACATCATTAGTTTTAGATGAAGTGTTCCATGATTCATTGTTTGTGCATAACACCCAGTGCTCCATGCAGAATGT
>NW_028006845.1:0-966 GCF_054177405.1 Leptonychotes weddellii | reverse complement strand
GGGGGAATGATGGAACAGAATAGTGAGGAGGTCAAAGTAAGAAGTAATAGGAGATGATATCAGAGAAATAATGACCAGGGGTGGTTGTGGGGAGAGTTCACAGAACATAGCAGGACGTAGAGGTGATTGGAAGAGTTTGTCTTTTACTCTTGAGGAATGGTGACAGGACTTCAGTTTAACCAGGTCATTCTAGCTGCTATGTTGAGACTAGACCATAGGGACTCAGGCAGGGATACCAGTTAGGAGGCTATTGGAATAAACAAGAGAAGAAATCATGGTAACGTGTACCAGGGTAGAAGCATTGCAGATGGTAAGAAGTGGTTAAATTTTAGATCTGTTTAGAAGACAACACCAATAGACAGAAGTGAGTCCCAATAGAAATATCTGATTCAATTTTCCACAGAGGATCTCTGGCAGATGGATGTCCAGGCTCTATGTGAACACTCGCAGGAATGGAGAGTTTACCCTCTACCTTAAGACAGCCATTCCACCACTGGGGAGACTGATAGAGAGGGCTTCCTTCCCACACAAAAGGCACCTCTAGTCTGCCAGAGAAATTCTCAGCACAAAACAGGATTCTGTTTTCCCCTCTCCCTCCCCCAACCCAGCAGTGAGACCATAATAGGCCAGCCTTCCCTACATCCCTCATCTTACTTGTGCCTCATGTAGGTGACCAGGACAGCTGACCAGTGGAAAACCGATCCTATACAATAGGCCTTTAAGATTTAGAAGGTACTGTCACATCTATCCCAAGACCTTCTCTAAGATCAAATTCCCCCAATTTCTACACTGTTTCTCACAAGGCAGGCTTAAATAACCACTCTGACCAAGCTCTAGTTTGTCAATGCCATTTTTAAAATATGGCGCAGAACTGAACCCATTCCTCCATGACTCTTTAAGTATCCACATGTGGCCTGACCAGGGTAGACATCGAGGGAACAGGTCTTCCTAAAATCTTCCTCTGCT
>NW_028006844.1:0-966 GCF_054177405.1 Leptonychotes weddellii | reverse complement strand
TGCGGACAGAAGGAGGATTCATCACGCGGGTTTCTAATTCTCAACGAAACAAAGAAGATTCAAAGCCATTCTGTTCTGAGTCCAGCTGACTCTGTTTCCAGTAAACCTAAAATACATGCCTTTTAAGCTTCAATCCATCTACCTGTTTAGAGGCCTCCTCGATGGTCACAAGGAAATGGAAAGCAGACTTTAAAACAGTATATCTTCAGGCCAAACAATTGCAGACTAATATAGGTCCGCGGTATAAGTAAACTATAACTAGTCTGAGCTCATAGGCATTTCAAGGCAAACGTTAGTCCGTTTGCTCATATTATACTCCTGAAATGAACGGGTGACTTGGATTACATAAAACTTTACTTTACTGTATTTCTTGTAGTAACATGTATCTTTTTTTTTTTTTTAAATAACTAAATGGTGACATTTTGGAGTTTAAATTACCTCCCACGTTGCTCATCTGATATTTTAAGGTCTCGAAAAATTTCTTGGAGCATCTATAGAATATAGGCTCACACAGGTGCTTTTAACAAATCCCATAAGCTAAGGTATCCCCAATCTTAATAACACGTGAATGACATACTAGTCTCACAACCCTGCAGCAGTGTGATGGGGGAGAGAGTCCTGTACCCGCAAACACTCTCAGTATCTGTGTGGGGGAGAGTCAGCAACTGGACGAGACGGACAGTACCAGATTCTCAAGCAATGTCTCCTGCCTTACCTGTTACTTCCTTGCAGGAATTAAATAGCAGACAAATGTGCTCATGTAGACCTTAAATGCCTTAAAGAACATCATCTCCTTTCAAAGTCCGAAAATATGCTTAAATATAGGACTGTTCCATGAGCCACATTCCAAGGAGAAATGATGGTATTTAAGTTCACACTAAGAGGCACTGTGTATTTGCACATGAATAAGGTTTGTCTGGTGCTGGGGAGTAAGGACATACAGAAGGATCGTGGTCACCAAAGGGT
>NW_028006843.1:0-966 GCF_054177405.1 Leptonychotes weddellii | reverse complement strand
AGACGATGGACTCTGAAAAACAAACTGAGGGTTCTAGAGGGGAGGGGGGTGGGAGGATGGGTTGGCCTGGTGGTGGGTATTGAGGAGGGCACGTTCTGCATGGAGCACTGGGTGTTGTGCATGAACAATGAATCATGGAACACTTCATCTAGAACTAATGATGTAATGTATGGGGATTAACATAAGAATAAAAAAAATTAAATTAAATTAAAAAAAAAAAGAATCAACTTTGGAGACCTCAAAAAAATTATTATATGGACCCACACCTAGTGCTATGGGTTTAATTTTTCTCGGATAAAACACCTATGACTGAGAATTACTGTCTTGGAGTATACTCTTAAATTTTTTCATCTAGGTGGATATAAGCAATGTTTATAGCATAATTCCAGTCACTTGGTTTATAGTGACCTTATTTTTATCTCCATTATTATATGTGACACATCTACCATAGGTTATTAAAGCAATAGAACTACTTTATGCAATTAGAAACATTAATTAAAAAAGAGAAGGAATTTTCATCCTTATTCCATAAAGCCACTTTCTTAAACTATAGTTCCATTTCCTTCCAATCACTTATCTTCCCTCGGCTCCTGTGTCAGGTATATATACAGGTTAATGTTCTTACTGGTTTTTCCACTGTATTTCTATTCCAAATACATATTTAAGTGGGTAGTTTAATCTTACATTTGTTATTTTAAGATACTGTGATCTTAATGATTTTTTCTCCATCATTTGCTTTGGAAACAGTATTGTATTTTAGATGTATTTGTCACCAGTTTTCTTAAAAACATTAAAAAAAAAATCCTAAAGTTCGCTTTCCTTGCAAATATAGTGATATTTGAGGTGTCTGACAAGTGTCCTCTCCCCCCAAATTTCTCCCTTAAATCCCTTGCTATGGTCTCAGGTATCCCGTCACTAAAGCAATATACCATTTTTAAAATAACTATTAAAATGCATATATGCCAG
>NW_028006842.1:0-966 GCF_054177405.1 Leptonychotes weddellii | reverse complement strand
TATTTAAGAAATATAAAAACACTGAGGTTTTGCACATCTCAAAAAATATATAATACAAAACAAGACCAAGGACAAAGACAAAAAGGAAAAGGTGGGACCTTCAAGAAACAAAAGTTTGGTGACGAACATACACTTGAAGAAGAATTTCTCCAGAAACCAGTATAAATATTTGGGAAGCAAACAGTAGTTCTTCACACTCAAGAAATTTAAGACAACAGGGACTTACTAAACCAAATGATTCAAAACAACAGTTGATTTTAAAAGGGAAACTGGCTGTAGAAAACAATTCAGGACATACAGAGTGGTTACATCCTAATTTGTATTTAGGAAGTGAAAACAAAGAGCTGAATAAAAGATATGCCTAAGTAACTTGGCCAGAGGTAATAAAGGAGAAAGAAGGAGTTACAATGAAAGATGGCATGAAAGAGTAAAAAACATAATATACCTTAAGGCTTCCAAAGTTAGTAAATTTTGACATCAAACACTCACAGTTTAACACTATGAAAGCTAACATGCAACCTAAAGTACTAATTCTCACAGTTACTTTATAACTATATGTTACTCCACAATGAGACATAGCCCTGTTAAATTTCCAGGCACCAAGTAACATAAAATAAACACATAAAATATGCAACACATTGGTCATTTAATAAAGTTTGTGTCATTGATCAGGTATTAAGCTTTAATGAAAAACTCCATTATGTGGAAAATAGAAATTTTCCTCATTATATTATCTAGCTCTTTGCTGTAAAACTTAAATAAATAATAGAAATTTAGATGAAAGAGGATGCCAACTTCAACTGGGGATTATTAAATGAATTATTTTTTAAAAATTTGAATATGAAAATGTAAGCATACTTTTTAATACTTCTTTTAAACAAGATAAAATGAATAAAAGAAGATAAATAAGTTAGAAAAATGCCAGAGAGGGGGTGGAGCAAGATGGCAGAGGAGTAGGTGACCTGG
>NW_028006841.1:0-966 GCF_054177405.1 Leptonychotes weddellii | reverse complement strand
CTAATCAAGTAATAATGTCATTTGGCTGGGAGTGTTAATGATGTCTGAATCTGGATAGGATAGGTGAAGTTCAGGGTTTTTGTTAACCTTTTGTGTATGTGTTTTCCTAGGAACATGAAGTGGAAAAAATGTTCACACTTAAAGGAAGTCGTTTGCCCGCAGCTGATGTCAAGAATATTATCTTCTTTGTCAGACCCAGGCTAGAACTGATGGATATAATTGCCGAAAATGTGCTCAGGTATCTCTCAGAGCTTATGTTTGGTCCAAAAGAGGTTGGTCCTTCTCATGGTTTTAACGTCCTGAGCCTCTTATTGCAATTCCTCATCTTGCCAGTGCATGAAAAGGTGGTGTTTTAGAAAACAGGGCAGGCATGAAAGAACATAAGACGGCAGATGGGAAACTCGTGAAGTTGGTCAAATAGTTGGAGAAGGGGGGGCAACATATAACCCCATTTTTCAGGACAGCTAAAATTGAGACCTATATCAATAGAAAGGACTCTGATTACAAAACCAAAACCCCTAATGGTTATTTTTCAATACTCTCAATATAGTGTGCTTGAATTTCATAAGCAAAATAAGTATGAGCTGATTAAAATTTAATATAGCATCCAATCTGTAGAGGAAGTTCTCAGCCCCATCTGCACTCTGTGGTACAGTTGATTGATATGGCCCTTAAGATCTTAAAAGCATATGGGCTATTTTGGGAAGTCCACTGTCAAGGAGACTAGACCTGGGAGTCAAGAGTGATCTTCCAGTTTCCTGTAAGACTGTTGTCACTGCATTGGTGGGGTTAAAGAGTCATTTGTTTTCAGTAAGACACAGATATCCTGTTTCAATAAACCTGAGAGCTTTAAAGCCCCATAAACGGTTTAAGAGAAAGCTAGAGAATGCATCACGAAACACTGGCTGTGAATCAATGCCTCTTTCCTGTCACGGAAAAAGAGAGCAAAGGAGCAACTATATAACA
>NW_028006840.1:0-966 GCF_054177405.1 Leptonychotes weddellii | reverse complement strand
ACTGGGTGTTATGCACAAACAATGAATCATGGAACACTTCATCTAGAACTAATGATGTAATGTATGGGGATTAACATAAGAATAAAAAAAAAAAAAAAAGAATTCTGCCACAAGAGGGAGCAAGAAGTGTGGAACAAGCATATCCACAGAAGGTCTGAAAACCTCAGAATCTCCAGCAGGACTGAAAGAAGGTATTTCTTCCCCAAAGTCAGTCAATAGAGACTGGAGGAAGTGATTGCTACTTCAGATGTGAAGACAGAAACATAAGACTTCAAGAAACATGAAAAATCAAACAAACATGACATTACCAAAGGGTAACAATAATTTTCCAGTAGCTGACCCCAAAGACATGGAGACCTGCAATTTACTCAATAATTCAAAATAGCTATTTTAAGGAAGCTCAATGAGCTATTAGAAAATGCAGGAAGATAATTTCCCCCCCCCAAAAAAAAAAAAACCAGGAAAACACTACATGAACAAAATGAGAAACTTAACAAAGAGATAGAAATCATAAAAACAGAACCTAACAGAAATTCTGGAGCTGAAGAAAACAATGAATGAAATGAAAAATGCAATAGAGAGCATCAATAGAATGGATCAAGCAGAAGGAAAAATCCACAAAATAAAAGACAAGAACTTTGAAATTATCTAGGCAGAGGAAAAAGATTTTTTAATGAATGAAGAGTGAAGAAAGCCAATGTGAATTATGGGATACCATCAAGAGAAGCAATTTGCAAATTACTGGAGTCACAGAAGAAGAAAGGGAAAAAGAGGCAGAGAGCTTATTTAAAGAAATAATGCCTCAGAACATCCCAAATCTGGGGAGAGATTTACCCATCCAAGTTCATGGTCATAGGTCCCCAAATAAATTCAACTCTAAAGATCTTCTCCAAGACACATTATAATAAAACTGGCAGAAATCAAAGACAAACATAGAATCTAAAAAGTAGCAAGAGGAAAGAAGCT
>NW_028006839.1:0-966 GCF_054177405.1 Leptonychotes weddellii | reverse complement strand
TTGCATGTTTTATGCACTAGATGTTGTTCTAAGTCCCTGATGTATGTGAACCTACTTAATCCTGCATGTGCTAAGTACCCACATTAGACTTAATCTAATATGGGCACTAATATGGAGGGAGAGGAAACCTGATAAGATAGCAGCTCTGATGAAAAAAAAAAGGAATTTTATGAGAGGATACCATTAGGAATGTTGAGGCAGATTTCCAAAGAAACTAACAAAACTGAAGCTTCAGGATCCCTCATTTTCACAGGCCTGAAACTAACTGTATATTTGTAAATTTTTTTTATTAAAGAGAGTCCCTAAAGTTATGTAAGCTCTAGAGCCCATAAAACCCCGGTCTAGACCTGATGGAACCCTTTAAAAATGCTCATGCAAAATAATAACATAAATATAGGCATAACTGATAAAATATCCTTATCATAGGAAATGATACCCCTCCTATGTCTTCTGCTGAAGCACGTGAATCACTTCGGTAAACTACCTTTTAAGAAGGATATTGAGAAGCTAAATTATATCCATTGATGGGTAGCCTTGATAATGTGGGAGCCAGCAAGATTTAGGCTAAAGAGATGATCAAAGGTCATGGGAAGGTTGTTATCAAATATCTAAAGGCTATTGTGTGGAAGAATTAGACTTTGTGTTTTGGATACAGCCTTACAACATGTCAGTGGAATGGAGCAGATTCTGTGATGACCTGGGAGGAACTGAAGGTAGAAAAATCAAATTCCAGGAGCTATAAGGAAGGGAAGAAAACAGATGGAACATGGTACAATACAGATATCAGCAAACAACAGGTGGTATTCCAGGCAAACAGGGAGGGCTTAACAGGGAGAGAAACAAAGTTTGGACAGACAGGCAGGACAAAGTCCTGAACAGGTGATACTCAGAGATGCAGGCGAAGCAGCATAGGGCAGGACCACCAGGCTGTAGTTCAAGCCAGAATATTAATCTCCAGGAAAACAG
>NW_028006838.1:0-966 GCF_054177405.1 Leptonychotes weddellii | reverse complement strand
ATAATTACTTTCTAATTCTTGTTTGATATTTTTCAGTACATATTTGCTCTACAAGATTTTTCAAGCAATGATTTGCATAACCAATCTGCACTCATTATGAAATGCAGCTATAATTATGATAACACAGGTAGGAGTATCATATGGACATATTTATTTTCTTCCTAGGATAAAGTTACTGAGGATTATTTTATGCCATTAGTAAAGTGGCAGAGATGTCTAAAATTTGTTGTTGTAAAATTTATCCTTGGCTGCACTGAACACTTTGGTCAATATCCATGTCCATATATCCTCTGGTCATCCATGATGTACTATCTGTGAAGAGAACTGTGTGATCTTCTTTGTTCCTTAAGAATCCCAAGAAACTAAATATTTCTTCTCACTCATATAATATATTCAGTGTGAGATTTTTGTATAAATTACAGAACTTAAGAAGTCACCTGGGTTCCCATATAATTTTTTTTTTTCAGAAAGAGAGAACACTCAAAGTGAGGGAAGAGGGGCAAAGAGCGAGAGAGAACTTTTTTTTAAAGATATATTTATTTATTTGAGAGAGAGAGTGCACAGGAAGGGGGAAGGGCACATGGAGAGAGAGAGAAATTTTCAAGCAGACTCCCTGCTGAGCCTGGAGCCCAGCACAGGGCTCAATCCCAGGACCCTGAAATCGTGACCTGAGCCAAAATCAAGAGTTTGGTGCTCAACTGACTGAGTAACCCGGGCACCCTGGGAGACAATCTTAAGCAGACCCCAATGTGGAGTCCAATGCAGGGCTCAATCTTACCACCTTGAGATCATGGCCTGCGTGGAAATCAAGAGTCAGATGCTTAACCAACAGAGCCACCCAGATACTCCCCCATATAATATTTTTGACAATGTACTAAAAAGATAAACTAAAACACTCTCCTGATGAGATCTTGCCATTTGCAACGACGTGGATGGAACTGGAGGGTATTATGTTGAGCGAAATAA
>NW_028006837.1:0-966 GCF_054177405.1 Leptonychotes weddellii | reverse complement strand
GGGGGAATGATGGAACAGAATAGTGAGGAGGTCAAAGTAAGAAGTAATAGGAGATGATATCAGAGAAATAATGACCAGGGGTGGTTGTGGGGAGAGTTCACAGAACATAGCAGGACGTAGAGGTGATTGGAAGAGTTTGTCTTTTACTCTTGAGGAATGGTGACAGGACTTCAGTTTAACCAGGTCGTTCTAGCTGCTATGTTGAGACTAGACCATAGGGACTCAGGCAGGGATACCAGTTAGGAGGCTATTGGAATAAACAAGAGAAGAAATCATGGTAACGTGTACCAGGGTAGAAGCATTGCAGATGGTAAGAAGTGGTTAAATTTTAGATCTGTTTAGAAGACAACACCAATAGACAGAAGTGAGTCCCAATAGAAATATCTGATTCAATTTTCCACAGAGGATCTCTGGCAGATGGATGTCCAGGCTCTATGTGAACACTCGCAGGAATGGAGAGTTTACCCTCTACCTTAAGATAGCCATTCCACCACTGGGGAGACTGATAGAGAGGGCTTCCTTCCCACACAAAAGGCACCTCTAGTCTGCCAGAGAAATTCTCAGCACAAAACAGGATTCTGTTTTCCCCTCTCCCTCCCCCAACCCAGCAGTGAGACCATAATAGGCCAGCCTTCCCTACATCCCTCATCTTACTTGTGCCTCATGTAGGTGACCAGGACAGCTGACCAGTGGAAAACCGATCCTATACAATAGGCCTTTAAGATTTAGAAGGTACTGTCACATCTATCCCAAGACCTTCTCTAAGCTCAAATTCCCCCAATTTCTACACTGTTTCTCACAAGGCAGGCTTAAATAACCACTCTGACCAAGCTCTAGTTTGTCAATGCCATTTTTAAAATATGGCGCAGAACTGAACCCATTCCTCCATGACTCTTTAAGTATCCACATGTGGCCTGACCAGGGTAGACATCGAGGGAACAGGTCTTCCTAAAATCTTCCTCTGCT
>NW_028006836.1:0-966 GCF_054177405.1 Leptonychotes weddellii | reverse complement strand
TTGCATGTTTTATGCACTAGATGTTGTTCTAAGTCCCTGATGTATGTGAACCTACTTAATCCTGCATGTGCTAAGTACCCACATTAGACTTAATCTAATATGGGCACTAATATGGAGGGAGAGGAAACCTGATAAGATAGCAGCTCTGATGAAAAAAAACAGGAATTTTATGAGAGGATACCATTAGGAATGTTGAGGCAGATTTCCAAAGAAACTAACAAAACTGAAGCTTCAGGATCCCTCATTTTCACAGGCCTGAAACTAACTGTATATTTGTAAATTTTTTTTATTAAAGAGAGTCCCTAAAGTTATGTAAGCTCTAGAGCCCATAAAACCCCGGTCTAGACCTGATGGAACCCTTTAAAAATGCTCATGCAAAATAATAACATAAATATAGGCATAACTGATAAAATATCCTTATCATAGGAAAGGATACCCCTCCTATGTCTTCTGCTGAAGCACGTGAATCACTTCGGTAAACTACCTTTTAAGAAGGATATTGAGAAGCTAAATTATATCCATTGATGGGTAGCCTTGATAATGTGGGAGCCAGCAAGATTTAGGCTAAAGAGATGATCAAAGGTCATGGGAAGGTTGTTATCAAATATCTAAAGGCTATTGTGTGGAAGAATTAGACTTTGTGTTTTGGATACAGCCTTACAACATGTCAGTGGAATGGAGCAGATTCTGTGATGACCTGGGAGGAACTGAAGGTAAAAAAATCAAATTCCAGGAGCTATAAGGAAGGGAAGAAAACAGATGGAACATGGTACAATACAGATGTCAGCAAACAACAGGTGGTATTCCAGGCAAACAGGGAGGGCTTAACAGGGAGAGAAACAAAGTTTGGACAGACAGGCAGGACAAAGTCCTGAACAGGTGATACTCAGAGATGCAGGCGAAGCAGCATAGGGCAGGACCACCAGGCTGTAGTTCAAGCCAGAATATTAATCTCCAGGAAAACAG
>NW_028006835.1:0-12052 GCF_054177405.1 Leptonychotes weddellii | reverse complement strand
TCATACGGTAGCTCTATTTTCAACTTTTTGAGGAACCTCCATACAGTTTTCCAGAGTGGCTGCACCAGCTTGCATTCCCACCAACAGTGTAGGAGGGTTCCTCTTTCTCCGCATCCCCGCCAACATCTGTCGTTTCCTGACTTGTAAGTTAATTGGTATATTTGCCATTGGTAATGAGATATTTTAAATGGTCAGGAGTTTCTGTCTCTTTTAAACATGTATTTCATGTTCAGTAAATATGTAATAATATTGGAAGTCCAGAAGTGAGTAGATTAAATAAGATAAATAATATTCACAATGTCAGACAATGAATGAATGAAGTTATACATCTAATTTCATATATACTTCCTGGCCACACATGTTTTCTAAATATATTTTAAATTATGTATTTTCATAAGACATTTTACTAGCTGAAATATGAAATGTGTTCATTTTTGCTATGAGGTTGAATAAAGAGTTGCATGAAAATGCATAAGAAATTTCTTTTCTTATTTCAAAATCTGGTGGGTAGGTGCATTCTAGTAAATTAAAACTTACTATATAATATGATATGTAATAGACTATTCTATCTGAGGCACAATATAGGGGCCAAGGATGGAGACCAATAAGCACCATTTCTTCCCTTAAGAGCTCACATGTTGACTTTACTAGAGAAAGCTACATTGTACTCTATGGTAAAAGAAGGACAGCCTAGCAAGTAGGCCCAGAGAAGGGAGCCCCTAACATTGTCTGGATCACACACAAAGACTCTGGTAGAAGTTACTAAACAAAGATCCAGTTATCTAACTGGAGTTAAAAATGGAAAAAAAGCCCAGGCCCTGTCACTAGCATGGGGCCTAAAATTAGGGATGACATGATGCTGAGTTCTAAGTATTGTTCTGGGGACCTTTATTTACTTGCAGGAGTGAAATGAACCCCATGTGACTTCTGTGATATCATCTGCATGAAAAAAAGGCCAGTAGTGTCTGGGATAACCATGATAATTTTTTAAAGATTTACTTTTTTGAGAGAGGTGGGAGAGGGGCAGAAGGAGAGGGAGAGAGAGAACCCCAAGGAGATTCCCTGCTGAGCATAGAGCCCAATATGCGGCTCAATCTCATGACCTTGAGATCATGACCTGAGCCAAAACCAAGAGTCAGACACTCAACCGAGTGAGCCACCAAGGTGCCCCAAGGTATGATCTTTTGATACTGTTTAAAATGTTCTAAGGGAGGCCTTGGGATAATCTTGATCGGCCTCCAATACTGATTGTACTTTGTAAACCTCTTGCTACTTCTTACATTGCACCTATTACCACTCCCCAGCCTAAATTTCCAGGAAGATTCTTACTTCCCTTTTCCTGGTGAAAGTTAACAAACAAGATGTTAGTATTCCCACTTTGATACAAGAGGAGAAATATGAATTGATTGTTTGGGACTCTTTTATCTGGAAAAGAATGCTCTATAGAGGAGAGACCTAACAGAAGAGATGGTTGTGACTGGCAACATCTTAGAAAGAAAGTTATCATTCTGTATAATTGCTTAGGATGCATAGTCTCAAGGGTAAAAAGGCAGTGGTCAATTGATTCCAAACTTGCAGTGCTGGAAAAGCATTCTCTGGGACTCCAAGCTTAGCCAACCCTCATACACTTCCAGGATTATTTATTTGATTTTCACTGCCCAACTTAGGAGGTTTTGTTTTGTTGTTGGTTTTTTGTTTTCTTGTTTTGAAAATGATGTTTCTGGATCATTTAATCCCTATTATTAATGCATCACCTCCCCATTCCCATATTTCAATTAGATGTTGTAGACAATGTTGCAGAGGTGTGCACATCATTGTAGAACCAGAAGAGACTAATTCCACAGAGAGGAATGATTAGGCCAAAATAAATTATCAATAAGTATGTGACAAGGAGTTAAATTACATACAGTGACCTGTTCACCACATGATTTTGTACAGAGACAATGTTGAGGAGTGTGGCGTGAACAATTGTACACTGTATGTCTACACAGTTATGAGTGTTTATGGGCCCCCTAGAGTTTTGGGAATGAGAGTACTGTGCATTCAAAATAGCACAAAGCAAATATACAAGAAAATGCTGTGCTTCAGTTCCCCAAATTTCCACTCAAGTCCTTTCCATTTATCATTGAGATGTTTCCAAGGTAACTTCAGTCTCAACCCACAGGCCAATGCAAATCAGAGTCAGTTGCTGGAATTTCTAGGGAGAGCTGAATGGGGCCAGCATTCTTCTGTGGCACTTTCTGCAAGTAGGTGAGCAGGAAGCCATCTGAGAGAGAGTACTATAGGGTGTACTCTTTTGGGTGGGGCTATAGGAGATTAACAAGAACCTGATAGTGAGTTCAGACCATCCCTCCATGGGCAATGCACCTTCATCATGTGTTCCCCACAGGCCTATGCAACCCATATAGAAATGCATTACACTAGATCCCACAGAAAGCATCTCCCTAGACACCAAACAGAACACAACTCCTATAATGAGCCCACTTGGCTTTTTCCTTCCTAGATCATTGAGATTTAGGCCTCAAATCACACCTAAAAGTCAACTTGTGGAGTCAGTGTATCTAGCACTTGTTTTAGTTCTTTGGGGCTGCTATAACAAAATACCCAGACTGGGTGGCTTATAAGCAACAGAAATTTATTTCTCATGGTTCTGGAGGCTGAGAAGTCAAAGATCAAGGTGCTGATAGCTTGATCAAGTCAAAGATCATGTCCAGTGAGCAACTACTTTCTGGTTCATAGATGGTGATTTCTCACTGTGTCTTCCCATGGTGGAAGGGCTGGGGAGCTCTGTGGGACCTCTCTTATAAGGGCACTAATGACCTGGTCATCCATAAGGGCCCCACCTTTTATTTATTTATTTATTTATTTATTTATTTATTTATTTATTCATTCTTTAAAAGATTTATTTATTGATTTGAGAGAGAGTGGGGGAGGAGGCGCAGAAGGAGAGAATCTTTGAGCAGACTCCACCCTGAGCACAGAGCCCAACTCCACTGGAGGCTTGATCTCAGGACTCATGAGATCATGACCTAAGCCAAAACCAAGAGGTGGATGCTCAACCAACTGAGCCACCCAGGCACCCCAGGGCCCCACCTTTTAATACCATCTCTTTGGGAATTAGAATTTCAACATATGAATTTGGGGGGACGAAGACATTCAGACCACAGTAGCACTATCTGAAGTCACTTTATCTTACTCTAAATGTATCCCACGAGAATAGTGGGTATAGCTTTTCCTTTCTCATCTCAAAAATTCCCCTGCTTAACTTGAAGTATTGATGTTACCTACTGTCTGCAGGAGGGCATGTACTGAATGGAGCACTGGGTGTTATACAAAAACAATGGATCGTGGATCACCACATCAAAAACTAATGATGTATGGTGACTAACATAACATAATAAAATTAAAAATATATATATACACAGTCCCTTTAAATGGCACTTTTTGAGGTATTGCAACAGACTACCCCCAAATCACTTCCAATTTTTTAGGCTTTCCCTTGAAATTTTAAAGAGATGTTATTTTATTTTATTTTATTTATTTATTTTTTAAGATTTTATTTATTTATTTGACAGAGGGAGAGAGATAGTGAGAGCAGGAACACAAGTAGAGGGAGTGGGAGAGGGAGAAGCAGGTGTCCTGCAGAGCAGGGAACCTGATGATCCCCAGGGATCATGACCTGAGCTGAAGGCAGATGTTTAATGACTGAGGCACCCAGGCGCCCTGAGATGTTATTTTAAAAAGAAAAGAAGAAAGCCCTCTTTCCATCATTTGAGAATGAATGGAACCAGCAGAGAAAGAGAAGATTTTATAAACATTAAAAAAAAAATACAAAGAAAGTTCTTTGTTGTTCTGTACTTCAGAATAACCTGGCATTACTCTTACCCTGAGCATGGAAGACTAATCTCACAGAACTTTTGTTGCCCGAGGCTTTACGACCAAGGTTGTAGAGATCAAATGATTTCTGAGGTTCTGTAATAATTTTCAAAACTTACATATTCCCTCTCATTTGTAGAGCTGCAGAATATCAATGAGGGACTTTGTTATGTCTTTGAATAAGTTTCCGACCTCTTTACCACTGGAGCAATGGATATATGACTAGGCTCTGAGCTCCATGAAAGAGACCATCATTTCCCAACCCACTCCATCTTTCTATTCCCAATTCCAGTGGAGTGCCCAGGATTATTTTTTAAACAGTAGAATTTTTTGAGCAATTGGATAAATGAAACAATTATGGAGACAGATGCTACCTGTAGAAAAGGCAAGTATAGGGAGTCTAAGATAGTAAAACCAAATAGGATTAGAGAAGGTGGCCATCTTTGAAAAACAGACATTGTGATCCAGAATAGGGAGTTCCCTGCATTCACTTCCCAGGAAGTTTCTTATGTTTTGGAATTGTTTTAAATACCTTGTAATAGGAAACATCTCTCCTAGTATAATATGTTTCTTCTTGTGTCTCTGTATGTATGCCAAACCTCAGTTAGTTGAAACTTCCTTCAAAGAAACCAAAGGAGGAAATTACTACACTTTGGTCCTTTTTAAAATATATTTTTGTTGTGGGGGTATTGTTTTTCATACCTGGTAATTATGACATCTTCCTGTGGGTCATCAAGAAAAGTCATTATCTGTCTGTTTAATGTGTGATTTGATCATTAATAAGAGTGTTGATAAAACTTGGCTGGTGATTAAACTGGAGTCCTCAATCTGAAGTTGTTCACATCCCTGAAGATCCACCTGGAGAGAACCCAGAGAGCTCAGAGATGTAATGGACTCATAGTGAGTCATTGAATCAAATTTTTGTTGTTGTTGTTATTAATGGCCAAGCTAAGGATTTAGTTGGTAAGCTGGAGTGTAAACACATTATCCATCGTCAATGTCATGATTTGGCCACAAATAAAGCCTTTTAATAGTTAGATTTTACCAATTTTTTATTTTACTCACCATGAGGGAGGGGTGAATAAGTAAATGTGTTTACCTTAATTATCTCATTTAACCTAACAGCAGTCACATTATATCTATCTATCTATATCTATCTATCTATCTATCTATCTATCTATCTATCTATCATCTATCTATCATCTATCATCTATCTATATGTATGTATCTCCATTTCCCTCTCTGTACCTCTCATTATTTTTCCTCTCTCTTTCTCTTCATCTCCTTCTTATTTATTTATTTTTTATAAAGGAATACATGGAATGGGAACCCAAATTAGGAGGGATCTCTTTCCTCTCTGCCTCATTTCTTGGTAGGTAGAAAGAAGTGAACTTTGGACTTTTCTCAAAAACTTCTACTTTTACCCTTAGAGGGGAAGAGGCCTTGGGTTTAGGAAATAAGAGTACTGTCATATTTTAGTGTGAGCCATTGTCTGTAAATGCCCTTAACCATCACCTTCTTGGCATTATACTTCCCAAGAAGCTTCCCTTCAGGCCATGGAGAGGTGCATTTAGGTATGAACAGTGACTGAGGTTCAGGAATCTCAAGAGATTTGGATGTGATTTAGTGTCCAGGATTTTCAGTTGCCAAATTGCTGGAGTCGGAAGGCCTGGGCTTGGGAACTGTTTTACTTAGTCTCCTGTCCTGATCTGTATTCTTCTGTAGCATGGGCATGATATCTCCTCTGCCTGCTTCACTGATGTGTTCTGAGGATCAGATTAAATAGGGCAGAAAAAATATTAATTATAAAAGAAAAAAAAAGATGATGGAATTTTATTATGCTTGATAAAACAACAAAAGAAGTCATTAAGAGAGAAAAAGCAACCCTCATTGGGGAAAGTTACTGACTATACACCTATCCAACAAAGACTCCTCTCTAGAATATATAGAGTACTCTTAAAAATCAATAAGAAAAAGGAAAAACAATGCAGTAGAAAAATAGGCAAAAATGTGAGCATAACTCCTCAAAGGAGGATGTCCAAATGACCAGTAAAAAAATGAAAAGGTGCTTAACTTTATTAATTATTTGGCATGTCACAATGTCCAAATGGTAAATAAATGTATGAAAATGTGATCCGTTGGGGGTCATTTAATCAAAATGTGATACCACTACACTCTCATCAAAATTGCTAAAACAACAATAATAGTAATAATAATGCCATAAAAACTGCATGTTGAGTATATAGGGCCACTGGGATACTCATCATACAATGATGGTAATGATGTACATTTCTACAACCATCTTAAAATACTGTTTGTTAGTATCTACTACAATTGAACATCTGTACACTTTAGGACTCAACACTTCCACTTCTGAAATTTTCCTATAGAAATTCACATATATATTCACCAAAATACATGTACAAAAATGTTTGCAGCAGAACTATTCATAATACTGTAAATAAGTAATTACCCAAATGTCCACCAACAGAGGAATATATAAATTGTGGTTAGTTTAAAAAATGGGATGCTACACAGTAATGACACTGAATGAACTACAACTCCATGCAACTGTATGGGTGACTCTCAAATGTAATGTTGACTGAAAGAAGGAAGATACAAAATAATTATTATCATGTGATTTCTTTTATCTAAAATTCCAGAGCAGGCAAATTAATTGTTGGTAATAGAAGACAGGATAATTTTCTATTACCTCCTTGGGTGGAGGTAGTGACTGTTAAGGGGCCAAGAGGGAGACTTCTATTGTACTAATATTCTTTTTCTTGAGTTGCATAGCTGGTTACAAAGGGGTACTGAATTCTGAAAATTCAACTGGCTGAGTACTTACGATGTAAGCACTATTCTGTATGTCTATTATACCTCAATACAAAGGTTAAAAATATTATCCCGTAAGTTGTCTTGAGATTCAGGAATGATGGAAAATTTTTCCAGTAGAAATGCATTGTATTTGTCAGAAATTCTATGCATGGGAAAGAGAAATTATGACCTGTTTCTAGTCAAGGAGCAAGTTCAGACTAAGAAAAAATTGATGTAGATTTGAATTCAATGGAGAAGAACCAAGGAATTAAGGAAAGGAGAATATTTATGGTATAATCCTGGATTTATGTGTAAACAAGGCTGACTAGAAATTGGAGAAAAAGTAGCTGGCATGAAGTTCTGGTAGAACTCCAATTTAAAGAGTTTGTTCTGAATTCTGAGATTTTGAAAGAGTTTGATCTCTTACCACAGAATTAAAAAACAGGTAGAATGACAGAAGGACCAGATGTGGGGTCTGAAGTCCAACATGGAATGAAGGGGAGAGGTGAGATGGAAGAAGGGACAGTTAGGTACAATGAATGAAGTTCTTGGTCATGAAGTTACTGAGGCCTATAAATTCTTTCTTATTTAACCAGACTATCATGTGTTATGACAGAAACTAAAGTCAACATCTGTTCTAAGGGTTCTCACAGAACTGGAACTTCATTATGAGTTTATGTATTTGTCCACATATACTAAATATATTTACAGTGAGGAATCTCAACTATCCTCACATTAATATGTGGGAAAACTCTAATTTTTGGTTTTAAAGCATCGTTAAAAAACCTGGCGGTCTTCTCTTCCTTCTCAGCCAAAATGGAGTAGTAGATTGCACTCCATTTATGAACCGGCAGTACGTTAACTTGCAGCGTGGGTAGGATTACCATAAATTAAGGCAAAACTACAACGCTAAGCAAAAGAACAGAATGTGTTTGGCAAAGGGCTATCCTTGACTTTGTAATCATTTGTTTTAGTTCTAATCTGCACACTTCAGTAATCTGCCAGCCAAAGAAGCTTGTGAATTAGCAAGGTTTAGCTGTTTATAAAACATATGCATAGATATATGCGGGGACTGTGTTTGCATACAGGGTGTGTGCTTCTGTGTGCAGATGCAACTGTGTGGGAATGGGCAAAACCCTGGATGTCTTGGGGGGAATGTGAATGTGTGGGTCTGTGTATCTGTGTGTTGAGTGGGTACGTATGTCAGTGTGTGAGGAGGAGTTGGAGTTGTTATGCACACAGTTTGCTGGCAAGAATGTTCTCATAAAGGACTGACACAGCCAGAGGTTTGTGCAATTGCTGCCTAGTCTATTCAACCACAATCAGTATAATCACGGAGCAGATGGGAATCTTCAAGATATTCTGTAGAAGAGGTCACAGCGAGAAGAGATGGTGTGCTCAGAGTCACATGAATAATAGAGAACAACTCCTGAAAATAACTACAAAATGAAGGAATTTTTAAGTCCATTGAGTAAGACTGGCTCTAAGAGTTGTAATCAGAATCAGAAGTCAACAGTTGGAAGGCAGGCGCTTCCCATTCCAGGTACTCTCAGTGTCACTTTCTTTATTTACTTTGGTGTGGTAAAATGGTGGCCATTATCCCACTTGCTGGAGCCCTTGGAGACTAAAGACTGAAACACAGGGAGGATATAAGGGACATTTTGGTATGTTTATTTAAGAGATCCTGGTATTTACAGGGTGCACATACCAGTATACCTATATGTGTGTATACATGGCTTTAAGTATACAGAAACTAGGTAGTGACAGTATACTATGAGGTCAATAAGTGACCTTCCCTTCCATGCTCACTTATGTATTAAATTCTCCTAATAAGAGGAAATAGCTTTTTCTTTCCCACATGACAGGGGGCTAGCAATTGGTCTCCCTAGGAAGCTTGGAGTCATCTGGAGGGATAACAAACTGATATTTAATTTTTTTTTTAAGATTTTATTTATTTGACAGAGCGAGATAGCAAGAGAGGGAATACAAGTAGGGGGAGTGGGAGAGGGAGAAGCAGGCTTCCCGCTGAGCAGGGAGCCCAATGTGGGGTCCTGGGACCCCTGGGACCATGACCTGGCCCGAAGGCAGACGCCTAAAGACTGAGCCACCCAGGTGCCCCAACAAACTGATATTTAGGACCCTTCCCAAGAACAGGGCTGAAAACTGGACAAACAAGAGAGTGTGAAGATACCAGGAATAGGGGAAGTATAAAAAAGAGAAGAAGGGCTCAAGAGCTAAGTTTCACTGGTGCAGAATTTGCTGAGCATTGACTGTGTGTGTGTGTGTGTGTGTGTGTTGGGCATGTACACACATGAACACATATTGAATATATAAATTACCAGCACATTTTCTCTGTTGTGAAGTATTTAAGTGCCAAGATATAGGTGGTTCTTGGAAGTACTTACAGAACATATGCTGTGCTATTCCACCATCTGTAGCCTAGGACTTTGGATCAGATTCTGTTGCTTTGCTTTGGGGCAAGGAAGAAGGAAAAGAGCAGATTTCTCCCTCATTTGTGACTCCTCTGCCCAATCAACTGAGTCCTGTGACTCTAACCTTACATGGGTATAGTTCATTCCTCTCCTTGGGGTGCACTTGAAACTTGATCTTTCAAGTTAAGAAACAGCTCTGTTCCCACTTGAAGGGGAAAATTTTACCCTTGCAGCCAACACTGTGGAAGCAATTGTACTTACCAATGTGTTTGTCCAAATTCTTCAAATATATCAGTTTTTTTCTTCCCTCAGGACTTCATGAATTTCATTCCCAACTACAATTGCCTTCCTTGCTTTGATGATATAGTCTAGCTACAACTAATGTGATCACTGTCTACCCATAGCTTTTGCAACAAAACGTAAACTCTTAATTTAGCTACATAAAACTGTTCGTGGCCAGATTCTGCCTACTTTTGCTGACTCATGTCTCACTACTATTATATTTGTTCAATTGTCCCTATCACTTAAATGTATGTGAAGTTACGCTAATTTGCCACTCTCTAGGATGCCAGATATGTTATTTCTTCTGCCTGGAGGGATGAGGGGCAGTAGGCATCCCTCCCACAACCCCCTGCTCTACCGAGCTCTCCATTCCTGATGTCACCACACCAGGCTCTTATAGCACTGTGAGCCTTCAAGCTCTCTTGGCTGAGTCATAGAAAGAGAAATCTTTCCATTTGTCCTCTAAAGATGAGACTTTTTTTTTTTTTTTAATGAGAACAGTGAGGGGAAAAATAGAAAGGAAAAAAAAAGCATGCGACAAAACATAGATTTTATTAAGTTATACAAAATGGGTTCCTTATTAAAATAACTTGCCCCAAAGGATTTAGCTATCCCAGTTTTCTCCAATCCTGCCTTGGCTGAACTAGGGAATAAACAGATTTCCTGAGACCTTGGCCAGCATTCTGCCACTGTCTTGGGAGGTTTTCTCCTTCACTCCAGGGGACATTGCTGATTCATATTGCTTCATTCTGGAAATTTGAAAAGGGCAATCAGATGTTACACTGCATGATTTTTCATCTCCATGCTCACACAGAGGGCTGCAATGAGGGCATTGAGTGAGGTAACCTCCAGGATTAGCCCTCCCTGGGTCTCTCTCCCTAGCATCTTCCCTTGCATCCCTAGCTGAATTTTTAGACCTTACAGCTGAAACTTGCTTTTCACTCATCCTTAGGATGATTCTGGCATGACCAAACTTGGAGTAGAAGAAGCACACTTCGTAATTAATTACGATCTGGGACCTCTTAATGACGCAGCTTGTCAGATGGCAGCAGTGATGTGAATGGAGACAAGCACCACTTGTGGGGTGATAAGCTCCATTCGGCTCTTGGCTGTCTCTTGGTTGCCATGGCAACATCCTTGCTCTAGGGCTCTGTGACTATGTGAGGGGTTGCAGGGATGGATTTGTGGCAGCCTTTGGGAGTCAGTCCTGAGGCTGAAGGAACACTCCCCCTAACCCCCAGGGACAGTGCTTTCTCCGCTCTATCAATGAAAAAGGAGAATGTGGCATTGCCATTTTGAGGCTGTTGGTTTGTGTTGTTAAAAAACATACTTGAACGCTGGGTTGTGAGGAGTTGGAAAGCTGAAGAGTAGAACAGGGGTTCTTGGCTCCTGAAGACTGGCATTAGTGGCAGTGAGGAATGAGTTATGGCTTCAGACAGTAAATACTTTGGGAAGCTTTGATTCACTGAGGCATTGTCTGGAATGCTGGATAATGGAGCAGAGCTGGCTTTTTAAACTCATGTTTGCCCTGTGCTGGTGGTTCTCAGGATGTGTCCTGTCTCATGCTCACTTTCATATGTTTATATGAACTCTGTTTCTTTTTCCAGTCCATAGGAATCTCCACTGAATTCCAATTCCCAGCAGGGCCATGGTTCCTGAGCTGGCATTTTTTTTGTTTAGTTTTATTGAAGTACAAGTGACAAATAAAAGTTATATATGTTTAAGGTGTACAGCTTGATGTTTTGATATATATACACATTGTGAGATGAAGTCTGTGGGGAGGCCTGCAAGGCATGTTGAGGGTGAGCACTTTGCCTGGGTATGCGATGGCCTCTGCATCTGTTCCCACTCATTGTGCCCACTCTCCTAATGCAGGATGTCTGTACTTTAAAATATTTAGATAGAGAACAGTTTATTTAACTGATTCCTGTTAGGGAGAGCATTGTAAGAATTTGGAAAAATATCCTAAGTATTTTGAAATGGGAGCTGGTATTCAACAAGGGGGATCCAAGTAGCGAAATATGGTGTTGAACAGGTTTTTGAGACTTCAATTTCTTTCATGAGTGTTCTGTAGTTCCTAGAGTATAGATCCTTTACCTCTTTGGTTAGGTTTATTCCAAAGTATCTTATGGTTTTTGGTGCTATTGTAAATGGAATCATGTCTCTAATTTCTCTTTCTACAGTTACATTGTTAGTGTATAAGAAAGCAACTGATTTATGTGCATCGATTTTTGTATCCTACCACATTACTGAATTGCTATATGAGTTCTAGTAATTTGGGGGTGGAGTCTTTTGGGTTTTCCACATAAAGTATCATGTCATCTGCGCAGAGAGAGAGTTTGACTTCTTTGCCAATTTGAATACATTTTATTTCTTTTTGTTGTCTGATTGCTGTTGCTAGGACTTCCAGTACTATGTTGAACAATAGTGGCAAGAGTGGGCATCCTTGTCATGTTCCTGATCTTAAGGGAAATGCTCTCATCTTTTCCTGATTGAGGATGATATTTGCTGTGGGTTTTTCATAGATGGATTTTATGAACTTGAGGAATGTTCCCTCTATCCCTATACTCTGAAGAGTTTTAATCAGGAAAGGATGCTGTATTTTCTCAAATGCTTTTTCTGCATTAATTGAGAGGACCATATGG
>NW_028006834.1:0-966 GCF_054177405.1 Leptonychotes weddellii | reverse complement strand
GAGTTTGAGCCCCACATTGGGTGTAGAGATTACTTAAAACATAAAAAAAAAGACACAGAGTGAGATACCACCTCACACCTGTATGGTGGGAAGAAGAAGAAGGAGGAGGAGGAGGAGGGGAAGGGAAAGAAGAAGAAGGAGAAGAAGAAGAAAGAAGAAGAAGAAGAAGGAAAGAAGAGAATAGTAAGCATTGGTGAGGCTATGGAGAAATAGAGACTCTTGTACATTGCTGGTGGGAATGTAAAATGGCGCAGCTACTTTGGAAAATAATCTGGAGGTCAGGCATAGTTGAAAGAATTTTGTTCATGGCTCCTCCAGTAAGTAGTTTAAACTCACAGCTGGCTGCACTAATAGATTGTGAGCTCTTTGAAGTGGGGTCTATGCTTTGGTAGCCCCCAGTGTCAGACACAGTGCCTGGCACTTAGTGAGTACTCGTTCAGTATTTGGGGAGTTGAATGCTGAGACATACATTAGAATGTGACTTGGCTAGAGCAAAGCTGAGTCTCAGAAAGGGCAGCACTACCCCATTCCCCCACCCCCCCATCCCCAGCTCTCCCAAGATGTTATGTGTACCGTGGATTGATCAAACTTCTTTAACTCTGAGGAAGTTTGGGGGCACTCCTTAAAATACAGTCCTAGTTCAAGCAAGACCTTTCCTGTTCATTACTCTTCTACTTCTCCTTGCCCTCCCCTCCAACCTTCAAGGAGGCTACTTAAATACCCCTATTTGGCTGAGGTCCAACAGTCCCATGGGAAGAACATGAACTTTCCCACAACTGAAGTTCATGCACGCCTGTGTAACAGGAGGTTAAAATTCAAATTGCAATAAAGCAAAGGAAACAGTCAACAAAACCAAAAGACAACCGACTGAATGGGAGAAGATATTTGCAAATGACATATCAGATAAAGGGCTAGTATCCAAAATCTATAAAGAACTCATCCAACTCAACACCCAAAGAACAAAGA
>NW_028006833.1:0-966 GCF_054177405.1 Leptonychotes weddellii | reverse complement strand
TCCCTCACCTCCCGCAGCAGACATGCCTCCTCCCATCCTCCACAGCTAACCCAAGCAAAGCTCTATCTCCCCGCAGCTAACAGATCAAAACTTGTAAGGGAATTCGCAAAGTATGCATCACTGGTAAAGCCTTATCTTCGTGAAATGCGTAGTTACACAATACATTAACACGGTCTGTTTCTCACCCTCGTTCCGGGCACGGGGTGGTGGCCTGATAGCCGCCCCTCTCCCACATCCCACCATTACCCAGCGCGGTTCTCCTAAGGGCAGCTCCCGGGCACACGAGGGACTGAAGACACGAGAGCCCAGACAAAATTAAAACAAAATTAACAAAGATAAGAAACCAAAAGAGTAACATTTAAAAAGCAATTAGTGTTGTCTGCCATTTGTGAGCTCCTTAACATTCTGGCTCCACGAATCCAAAAAAAGAAATGAGCCACCTTGCTTTTCAAAGACTTGCCAATATTTGGGAAGAACAGTTTCCCTCATAGTGAGTTTTTGGCATTAAGGTCCAGAGAAGAAAACCATCAGGAGGCTGTACAAGTCTCAGGATTCCCGGATATTTTCTTCATGACTTATTTATCTACACTTAAGAATCTCTTTTACATCATTTCAGTGCTTACAACCACAGCTCCTAACATTCTGTCTATAAAGTGCTTCTGTTCTACTTGGCACTTGCACTGTGGTAGCAAAGCAACGTCGTAGTTGGGTCACTGTTGCAGCAGCAAGAACTACCAAATAGTGTCTACCAGACACTGGGATAAGCACTACACAGATTATTTCACTGGCCCTCACAACATTCGTCTAAGCTGGATGATACTCTTATAACATCACCGTTTTATAACAGGGAATGTGTGGCCCAGAAAAGCAACTGTCCCCAGACCGCCTAGCTAGGAAGTGGCAGGATTTCAGAGCGCACAACTTTACCACACTACAGTTTTACACACAGACAGCTGAGACGATCGA
>NW_028006832.1:0-966 GCF_054177405.1 Leptonychotes weddellii | reverse complement strand
TGCGGACAGAAGGAGGATTCATCACGCGGGTTTCTAATTCTCAACGAAACAAAGAAGATTCAAAGCCATTCTGTTCTGAGTCCAGCTGACTCTGTTTCCAGTAAACCTAAAATACATGCCTTTTAAGCTTCAATCCATCTACCTGTTTAGAGGCCTCCTCGATGGTCACAAGGAAATGGAAAGCAGACTTTAAAACAGTGTATCTTCAGGCCAAACAATTGCAGACTAATATAGGTCCGCGGTATAAGTAAACTATAACTAGTCTGAGCTCATAGGCATTTCAAGGCAAACGTTAGTCCGTTTGCTCATATTATACTCCTGAAATGAACGGGTGACTTGGATTACATAAAACTTTACTTTACTGTATTTCTTGTAGTAACATGTATCTTTTTTTTTTTTTTAAATAACTAAATGGTGACATTTTGGAGTTTAAATTACCTCCCACGTTGCTCATCTGATATTTTAAGGTCTCGAAAAATTTCTTGGAGCATCTATAGAATATAGGCTCACACAGGTGCTTTTAACAAATCCCATAAGCTAAGGTATCCCCAATCTTAATAACACGTGAATGACATACTAGTCTCACAACCCTGCAGCAGTGTGATGGGGGAGAGAGTCCTGTACCCGCAAACACTCTCAGTATCTGTGTGGGGGAGAGTCAGCAACTGGACGAGACAGACAGTACCAGATTCTCAAGCAATGTCTCCTGCCTTACCCGTTACTTCCTTGCAGGAATTAAATAGCAGACAAATGTGCTCATGTAGACCTTAAATGCCTTAAAGAACATCATCTCCTTTCAAAGTCCGAAAATATGCTTAAATATAGGACTGTTCCATGAGCCACATTCCAAGGAGAAACGATGGTATTTAAGTTCACACTAAGAGGCACTGTGTATTTGCACATGAATAAGGTTTGTCTGGTGCTGGGGAGTAAGGACATACAGAAGGATCGTGGTCACCAAAGGGT
>NW_028006831.1:0-966 GCF_054177405.1 Leptonychotes weddellii | reverse complement strand
AGAACGCCCTAGAAAGGCTCTGACAAATCCTGCAGGAAATGGACTGGATTGCTTTGTTTAACCCTTTGTTAATCTTATTTAGCCATGGGATCTTGGTCTCTGTAGAACTCTTTTAACATTCCGAGGAAGTGGTGTTTGTTGGACCCACTCTGGGCAACAGTGACGTAGGGAAGAGAGCCCTCGACAGGGGGTGGGGATGCTGTTTGTCTAGTCTTAGAGGTGTGGGTCCACACAAACTGAGTGACTGAGCTTCAGTTCCTTTAGCTTAAATAGAACCCTAGTGATGATAATGCCTCTTACTTTACTGACGTACTAAGTGTTTTTAAAAAACTCTTTATAACAGAACATTTCAAACAGATCCCCAAGTAGAGAGAGCTGCACAATGCACCCCCACATCCACACCATCCTGCCTCACGGGTAGTTTGCACTTCACCTGTCTTGTTTCATCTCTGCCCCCCCACCCCCCTTTCTATAAGGAGGATTTTGAAGATGATAGAAAATTAAGTCTGTGAAAGTGCTTTGCAAACTTCAAAGTGCTCCGCAAATGTAAGACATCTATCATTACTATTGTTAGGTTTATTATTTCTTCTTCCTGAAGTTCAAAGTGCTGTTTAAATGTAAGGCATCTGTCATCATTAGTATTATACTTAAAATTTCTTAGTACTATGCAGTTACATCACCAGAAATGCCCACTAGTGGGGATACTAGTGGAACTCTGTTCGTAAGAAGCTAAACCAAGCCCTGAGGGGGTATAAGGCTTAACCCCCAGCCCACTGCCAGGGGGCTTGCAATATAGTGGGGGTGTTAAGATGGAAGACCCCGACCCCCCCCAAAAAAACAGGCTCATGATATGTGGTAGCCTGGGTGGTGCCAGATGAGGGAACAGACAGTTCTGGAACAATTTGGGGAAGGGAAGAGGCAGGAAGCTGAGGAATGTCACACAGGAGGATTTTGCTCATTGGTGAG
>NW_028006830.1:0-966 GCF_054177405.1 Leptonychotes weddellii | reverse complement strand
AAAAATCCACTGCAAATATCATCCTCAATGGGGAAAAGCTGAGAGTGTTTCCCTTAAGATCAGGAACACGAAAAGGAGGCCCACTCTGACCACTGTTGTTCAACATAGTATGAGAAGTCCTAGCAACAGCAATCAGAAAACAAGAAGAAATAAAATCCATTCAAATTGGCAGATAAGAAGTCAAACTCTCTCTCTTCGCAGATGACATGATACTTTATGTGGAAAATCCAAAAGACTCCACTCCCAAATTACTAGCCCTCATACACCAATTCAGCAATATGGCAGGATACAAAATCAATGCACAGAAATCAGTTGCTTTCTTATACACTAACAATGCAACTGTAGAAGGAGAAATTAGAGAAATGATTCCATTTACAATAGCACCAAAAACCATAAGATACCTCAGAATAAACCTAACCAAAGAGGTAAAGGATCTATACTGTAGGTACTACAGAACACTTATGGAAGAAATTGAAGAAGACACGAAAAAATGGAAAAAAAATCCATGTTCATGGATTGGAAAAATAAATATTGTTAAAACGTCTATGCTGCCCAGAGCAATCTATACATTCAGTGCCATCCCGATCAAAATTCCAATGGCATTTTTCAAAGTGCTGGAACAAACAATCCTAAAATTTGTATGGAATCAGAAAAGTCCCCGAATCGCCAAGGAAATGTTGAAAAAGAAAAATAAAGCCGGGGGCATCACATTGCCCAATTTCAAGCTATATTACAAAGCTGTGATCACCAAGATAGCATGGTACTGGCACAAAAACAGACATATAGACCAATGGAACAGAATAGAGAGCCCAGATATGGACCCTCAACTCTATGGTCAAATTATCTTTGACAAACTAGGAAAACATGTGCAATGGAAAAAAGACAGTCTCTTCAATAAATGGTGCTGGGAAAATTGGACAGCCACATGCAGAAGAAGGAAACTCAACCATTCTCTAACACCATACA
>NW_028006829.1:0-966 GCF_054177405.1 Leptonychotes weddellii | reverse complement strand
TTTTTTTTTAAAGATTTTATTTATTTATTTGAGACAGAGAGAATGAGAGACAGAGAGCATGAGAGGGAGGAGGGTCAGAGGGAGAAGCAGACTCCCTGCCGAGCAGGGAGCCCGATGCGGGACTCGATCCCGGGACTCCAGGATCATGACCTGAGCCGAAGGCAGTCGCTTAACCAACTGAGCCACCCAGGCGCCCATATCTTGGCTATTTTAAATAATGCTGCAGTAAACATAGGGGTGCAATGTATCTTTTTGGATTAGTGTTTTTGTTTTCTTTGGGTAAACACTGAGTAGTGGAATTACTGGATCATATGATAATTCTATTTTTAATTTTTTGAGGAACCTCCATGCTGTTTTCCACAGTGGCTACTCCAATTTGCATTTCTACCAACCTGCGTGAAGGTTCATTTTTCTCCACATCCTCACCAACATGTTCTTATCTTTTTGATTCTAGCCATTCTGCCAGGTATAAGGTGGTAGTTCATTATGGTTTTGATTTGCATTTCCCTGATGATGAGTGATGTTGAGCATCTTTTCATGTGTCTGCTGCCCATCTGGATGTCTTCTTTGGAAAAATGTCTGTTCAGGTCCTCTGCCCATTTTTAAATCGGATTATTTTGTTTTTTCCTGTTGCATTAAGTTCTTTGCATATTTTGAATATTAACCCCTTATTGGATTATCATTTGCAAATAATCTTCTCCCATTCAGTAGGTTGTCTTTTCATTTTGTTGTTGGTTTCCTTTGCTATGCAAAAGCTTTTTATTTTGATGTAGTCCTAATAGTTTATTTTTGCTTTTGTTTCCCTTGCCCAAGGAGACATATCTAGAAAAATGTTGCTACGGCCAATGCCAATGAGATTACTGCCTCTGTTTTCTTATAGGAGTTTTTTGGTTTCAGGTCTTACTTCCAGGTCGGTAATCCATTTTGAGTTTATTTTTGTGTAAAGTGTAAGAAAGTGTGGTCCTG
>NW_028006828.1:0-966 GCF_054177405.1 Leptonychotes weddellii | reverse complement strand
GCATTTCTGAGCACCAGAACAATCAGGTCCCACCTACACTCTGTTTCTACAGTCACTGACCCCTGGGCCAACACAAAAGGTGTTCTGCGTCTTCTGGAATCACACTCCGGATGGATACGGTCATTGGTCCACCACGGGCTGCAGGATGGTGGCCACTGGAGACACCAGCACCACCTGCCAGTGCACCCACCTCAGCAGCTTTGCCATCCTCATGGCCCACTACGATGTGCCGGTGAGAGCCCTGAGAGAGGCTGCGTTCCATGCCTATTGCTCTGAAACATATTTCCCCACATACGGGGCTTAAAAAAAACACAAATTTATATCTTGTTTCTTTGGGGCAGCACTTGGGCAGGGCATAGCTAATTGTCTGCTCAGGGTCTTACAAGCCTGAAATCAGCCAGATTTGCATTCTCCTCTGTGGCTCAGGTTCCTCCTGTGAGCTCCCTGTTTGTTGGCAGGATTCAGTTCCTTGCAGTGGTAGGACTGGGGTTCCACTTTCTTGCTGCCTGTGATCAGGGGATCATGCTTGGCTACTAAGGACTACCTGCTTTCCTTCTCTGGCTGCCCTCAACCAGTGTATCAACATTTCTATCCAGAGGCCAGCAGGAGGAGCTCCCTCACCTCAAATGGTCTCTAATTTTGAATCTTTTAATCCAGGAAGAGCCCAGAGATTTGATGGCTCCCTGATTAGACCGGGCCCACCCAGGATAAACTCTCTCTCTTAGAGTCAACTGAATAGGACCTGAATTCCATCTGCAAAATCCTTTCAGAACAACACAATTTGGCCTTTAGCTGAAAACCCAATAGAAGGTGTGTGTATACCTTCTATCACGGCCAAATTACAGTTTGCATAACAGAGGTGTCCTCAGGGCAGGAGTGTTTAGGGGTTATAGAATGGAAGATATGGTGGTGTCAGAGGTCAGAGGGCCTGGGAAGCCAGTGAGGACAGGTAGATTAGGAACTATG
>NW_028006827.1:0-966 GCF_054177405.1 Leptonychotes weddellii | reverse complement strand
GTCCCGATGGTAGACCACTCGGGCTCGAGTCTCTTCTATTTCTTCAGATGACCAGCTAATGCCACAGCGGAGGCGCTGGGCCATGAACCAAGTCTTGACTTTCTCCATCTGCAGCCCATAGCGTAAGCAGAGAAGGGCAATGTCTGCTAGACTGGGATAGGGAAAGTAGCTGAAGGTTTGTAGCAAGTGTTCATTGCCATCCAGCTCACTGGTCTGGGCTGCTTGGGTCCACACAAGCTGTAACTCCTCGGAGATTGGAGGGAGGCAGATGAGCCCCGCCGGGGAGCTATTAAGACTGCTGGCCTCTTTATTAGGAGGCATGGTGCTTTCTGATTTGTGCCCTTCAGAGATAGCTGTAATAAGAAGAGAAACAGCTCAATCACTGGGGCTCCTCTTTCAGCCCATTGTTCAATTTCTGCCAAACAAAATGCTGGACTCCAATACAATCAACTGTCTATGTGTACCATGTTGGATTGCTTTTACAGTGCTTTAACGATTTCTCATTTAATTTTCCTAACTTTATGAGCCTGTTATAATTCCTGTCATATGTATGGAAAAACCAAAGTCCATAGAAGTTAAATTACCCCAAGTCACATGACTCCTGAATACTGTCACCAGGACAAAAATCTGTCTTTAAGGTTAAGAAGGAAAATTCATCCTTATATTGCCTTTATTTTTCTAATTCAAACTCACTTCATCCTCTAAGTTCATGGAACAGGTGTCACAAAACGAAAAATCAACCACAAAAACATAGAGTGCAGTAATTTCAGAACTGATGCAAATGCTTTAACTCCTGACAATTTATGATTACCTCTAGAATGTGGACATGGGGCGGGGGGGGGGGGGCAGAGGGACAGGTACGAGAGAGGAGCATCTAGAAGGCAGGACAGCACTGTTCCTCTGCCCAGCCCCCAGGCCCCTTTCCTCTTCCCTTCTTGGTGGTAGAGTCCTTCAGGGAGGGGAATG
>NW_028006826.1:0-966 GCF_054177405.1 Leptonychotes weddellii | reverse complement strand
GTGTGTGTGTGTGTGTGTGTGTGTGTGTGTGTGTGTGTGGTTAGCAGTAGTTTGTCCCTTTTTTATTATTGAGTAGTATTTTATTGTGTGGACATACCACATAAGTTTATCCATTCATCAGTTGATGGAGTTAGGTTGTTTACAGTATTTGTCTATTGTGAACAAAGGTGCTATAAACTTGTGTGTACAAGTCTTTGTGCGGACACAGATTTTCATTTCTCTTGGGCAGATACCTTTGGATGGGATGGCTGGGTTATCGGATCAGTGTATGGCTAACTTTCAGAAACTCTCAAATTGTTTCCTAGAGCGCTCGTACCACTGAACGTTCCTACCAGCAATGTATGAGTCCCAGATGCTCCACATTTTTGTTAGTGCCTTGTATTGTCCGTCTTCTTAATGTGAACCATTCGAAAGGGTAGGCTGTAGGTTTTACTCTGCATTTCCTGGGTATAATGAGGTTGAGCCTCATTTCATGGCTTTTAACCATTTGTATATCTTCTTTTGTGGTTTCTGTCCAAACGTTTGCCCATATTTGTTTGTTTCCTTATTATTGAGTGTTAAAATATATTCTGGATGTAAGTCCTTTGTCAGATGTGTGTGTGTATTAATCAGATATATTTTCTCACATTCTGTGGATTGCCTTGTCCTTTCCTTAATAGTGTCTCTAAAAAAGAGAAGTATTTTTTAACTCTGATGAAGTCTAATTTAATATCTTTATTTTTTATGGTTTGTGCTTTTGGTATCCCGTCTAAGAAATTTCGCCTACCCCAAGTTTACAAAAATTTACTCTTTTTTTAAAAAATTTTTTTATTGTTATGTTAATCCCCATACATTATATCATTAGTTTTAGATGTAGGGTTCCATGATTCATTGTTTGTGCTTAACACCCAGTGCTCCATGCCCTCTTTAATACCCATCACCAGGCTAACACATCCTCCCACCCCCCTCCCCTCTAGAACCCTCAGT
>NW_028006825.1:0-966 GCF_054177405.1 Leptonychotes weddellii | reverse complement strand
GGTCCATGAAACGCTTACGTCTGTGGTCAAGTGGCAAGTGTATGCAATTCATCAGGCCGCCTGCTTCCTTCCTATTATGGCTTTGCCCCTGGAGCCAAGGCTCATGAGGTCCTAAGCATGGTTGCTTATTGCAAGGGTGCACTATTCCTCCTCCTGAGGCTGCCCTGTAGCACAGGGCGGAAGGCCACGAAGGCGAGGGCCGCCGAGCTCCGGCTCTAACCTGGCGTGGGGAGGGTGTTCGTGTGAAAAGGAAGATGCTCTGGAATCCACGCCACTCCCGACCCCCGACCCCCGGGTGCGCTGCCTGGCGGGAGGCTGAGCGCAGAGGCTCAGGAGAAAAGAAGGCGAGGAGAGCTTGGGGGCGTGGAGGCACCTCACAGGGGTATCGAGATGGGTCCAGCTTTCGTGGGGACATTTCAAGGGCGGCCTGGCCCGCGGGCGTCCGGCACAGAGCGCGCCGGGTGGAGCAGCCCCGAGGCAGGCGGGCAGGGGCAGCGGACCCAGTCCAGGTCCGCCGCGCCCCCGCCCACCGCTTCCCGCGCTCCGCCCCCCACCCCCCGGGGGTCGCCATGGACACGGACTCCGGGTTCTGGACTCCCGACTGCCCCGAGCCCTCAGTTGCGCAGAAGGCGCCTGGCCGCAGCGGCCAGCCCCTGGCTCCGATGGAGAGCGAGGACGACACGTCCAAGACCTTGGAATGCCGGAAGATCCTCGAGAACCTCCAGTCACTCTGGAACAATTCCGGACGCGCAGCGCCACCTCCCCTTCCTTTGGGCCACGCGCCCCTTTCCCGCGCCTCCCGCCCGCGCTCCAGGCCCCAGGCCGGCTGATTTGATTTCTTAAGTGTATTCACATAAACTGAGAACACGGACTCTGGAGCCAGAGTGCCTGGGTTCAAATCCTGCGACCCTCTACAGGGCCCCTGAGTTGGGCGAGTTCCTTAAAAACTTCTGTCGCAGTTACCTC
>NW_028006824.1:0-12052 GCF_054177405.1 Leptonychotes weddellii | reverse complement strand
GGAACACTACATCTAAAACTAATGATGTAATGTATGGGGATTAACATAAGAATTAAAAAAAAAATGTTCTGCTGGGAACACATTCCTCCCCCTCTTCCACGTTCTGGGCTCTGACCTCCCTGAGCACCATCCTAGGGCAGAGATGGCACCCACATTATTATTGAGCTGCTCTATGTGGTGAGTCAGAGAGATGGCCAGATTCCAAGCCAGCTTCTGTCCTTTCACGTGAGGATTAAAACACAACCACTAAAAATGAAATAGATTTTAAAGAACCTGAGTTGCAGAGGGATGGAGCATTCTACATCCTGATGTTTCCTGGGCTGGCTGTTGGGCGGGGAGGGTGAGAAACTGGCAGCTGTTAGCCGGTGATTCTGGTTTTTTTGCTTTGTGTTCATGAGTGGTTTTTAACCTAGGCCCCCTTCAAATGTGTTATTGTTAGAAAATAAGCCAAGAAACAAGGGATAGTAATTTAGTACTAGGAAGTTAATTCTGGGGACCTCTGACCTTCCAGCAGTCACGTGGCTATTGATTTTCAATACCGTGAGGTGACGTGCCCCCCTAAGCGTGGGGTTCAGCAGATTCCAAACACTTTCTCCCTTATCAGTCGAGTCCCTGAGTACTTGAGCATTAAGACGACAAATGTCCACAGTTAACGGCGTGTCACATGGCAGCTGGGTGGACGTGCCAATTTTCTAATGAAGTCGGGTTGTTGGCAAACACACCAGTCATCATATATTGAAGGAGGTCTTCTTTTGTGTATTTCCAACACTCTTGAGTGCTTCGAAAGATACCAGTTACATCATTGTCTGAGGGCCAGGCACCGAGGGAGAAACATCCACTCACTGCCAAGACAAAAACAAGCAAAACCAGAGTTAAAAGCAAGATGGGGCTGGGTTTATAAGAGGTGTCAGAAATATTTCTTCCAGTTGGGCTCGACGGAGGAAATACCCTGCGCAGAAACAGTGGCTCTGACCCCCTCGTTTCTTCCTCAAAGAGAGGCATCTTGGTAATTAATTCCTCACTCCCAACCTCACTGGCTTTCTATAGGGAAGAATCGGTATCATTTTTCTTAATATTGAAGAAATGAAAACAGTTGATGCCTTTTGGGTCCAAACCAGCATGTGGCTGACCTGTCAGTCATCGGCCCTGGTGCCGTCCACCCGGTGAGTCAACAGAGAGACCTGACCCTCCCGTCTCTCAGACAGCCTGACCCCTTTACGCCACGCCAGTGTTTGCCCCCGCCCTCCTCCCCCTCCCGGTAATAAATTATGGTTGCCATCTTGTATTGATTATTGAAAATGTTATGTCCATGGGAAGAAAATGCCATTGCTTTAAATATCAACATTACTAGGGATCTTAGAGTTATTTTTTACAGAGACGTGTGTGATAAAAATTTTTAAGCAATCGAAAGGAGTGAGGGGAGCAGAATTACTAAATCACAAAAAAAAAAAAAAAATCAATCCTCCGTTTGGTCTGGCCAGCCCAGCGTTCCTCGGCTCAGGTAAGTAGTTTAAAGTCAGACGTGTCTCACCCTGGACTTTTTACAGGAATGGAGAAATTTATAATGAAATTCAACAAGGAAACTGGAAAAACAGCCAAATTGGTGCAGCAAAGTGGTTAATAGGATCATTAGCCTCCTCGCTGTATTTTTTGGACACTATGTGCTAGTACCACGGTGCTCGAGACCAGATTGCAGGAACAGGCTGACAGTTAGTAGCTAACTCAGCAGTGCTGGGTACAAACTGCCATCTTCCTGTGGATTTACAGCTGCAGCTTCTGCTGCTTCAATTAGTTCTATAGCACACAGATGTTGCTTAAATGTTGCTGCTAATGATACTGCAATAAGCGTAAGATTCATGCCATATTTTGAGGCACGTAAATTTCTCAAGTGGCACAATTAAAGTGGAAATATTAGGTGGGGAGAACTTGGCAGTCTCTCCTACTTGGAAGGCGCACCCGCTATGCAATAATGGGTCAAAAATTCATTCAAGTTTTACTGCTGTTCCGAGTTTTAAAAGACTTTTCACAGTTGAATGCAAAGTAGTAAAAACCAGGGTATTAGGAAATGAGAATGCAGTTCTGTTATTCAGACATGACTTTTAATTTCAAATTGAAATCACATGCTCACTTTCCTGGATGTGACCAAAGGGAAAAGGCACAGGCTGAAGAGATTTCGTCTTGAAGGTTAAAAGTCCTGAGTGCAGAGGAATTCATCGCAGTGCCCTCGGAACAGCTGGTGACGCGGGGACGCCCCGCGGTCCCCCCACACCCAGAGAGGCAGCGCCAGTCACCGAGCGGACCCCCCCCAGCCATTGGCCCCACCAGCAGGCTCCCAGCCCACAGCCCAAGGGCACTGCCTCGGGACACGCACGCGTGTCCAGCCGCACGCACACAGACACGCACGTGCGCCCCGTCCCATGCATGCATGGGCCCCTCGGGTGCACCTCTCCCGCAGGCAGACGAGGAGCGTCACGGGGGCTCTGGGCCTTGAGTCGGCCTTCTGGAAGCCCTGCTGGAAGGTCTCCCTCATCTGTAGTCCTTTGTCATCCAAACACAGTGCTCTGCCTGTCGCCAAACTTTCTTTTCCGTGACAAAGCTCTCCTTTTAGATTGGAGCTGCTCTCTGGTTATCAAACACGCTTTTGATTTCCTCCTGCACCGACTTAGAAGGCAAGCAGTTCTGCAGGTGAGGCCGGCAGCCCGTAGGTCTCCAGGTGCTGCCCGACTCTTTGTGCAGGTCAACCCCGCCCCGCTCTAGCTTATTGATTTGAACTGTCCGGTAAATGGCTCCATGGCACTTAACCAGGATCGTCTACTCCTGCCACCCCCGTTAGAATTCGAGGCCACGCGTGGCTCTCGGGCTCCTGGCTCTGCTGGAGGATGGGCACAGCGAGCCCTGTCCGGGACTCTCTGGTGGGACGGACTCCATACCCGTAGCAAAGGCTATCTCCACAAGGTGTTTCAGCCAGTCATCTCGTAGATACTTGCCAAATAGTTGCTTTCGTCCTCAGTGATGCCAACCATTGAGTGCAGCCTCCCGTAGACAAGCCCGGGACTCTGAGCGGCTTAAAATCCAGTACATGGCTCAGCATCCTCCTCTCTCCGCACCTCCTCCTGTCTGTCTTTCCTCTTGCCCGCTGCTCTGTACCTATCGCACTTGGATTATTTACGGCAAATCTTACAGATGTCAGTATTCTCTTGTTCTGAAGCAAAAAGGACAATGAGTTCCCGCTGACCCCAGTACAAAGGATCTCGCCGGAGCACAATATGTATTTTATACTGGCAGTGAAAAGCCTACATGTAATTGAGAGCAAAAAAGAAATGTCACTGTAGCATTTTTGTTGACACTGCACTCTGTGTGGAGGGAAGCCCAGGGCCTGGTGGGCAGGGGTGGTGGTGGCCAAGCACCTCCCCAGGAGCTGGGGATTTAGCGAGGGAGAGGTCGTAGAAATTAATCTGTTCAGATTTTCCACCTAACGAACTATTCCCAGAACCGAAGGGCCACGAGGAGAAGTCCAGCATTCCCCATTTGCGCAGATAGACCCAGAATCGGAGCCCATCTGCTAACTCAGATCTGTTTTTCCAGCTCTTTATTGTCTTCCATAATGCTTAATGTACTGTTTGTATATGTTGTCCTTGCACTATATTTGATGTGCTCTCGTATATTTTATTCATCTCTGGCTTTCGACGAAGGCAAGCTCCCAGCAAAACGGAGAATCATTATTTGCCGCCATCAATCAAGTGTCTACACAGTTGGTACCTCATGGGACAGACTTGATTTTAAGCATAAAACGGAACTCTTGCTCTTTGGGGCCATTTCATTCTGTGTCCCTGGAGTCTGTCGTGATGTGTGGACACTGGGGGCTTGGCCTGCCCACGGGGGCACCGCCGCACCAGAGCTAGCTTTAGCCGACCATTCTCGGGGCCCCCCCGAGCCGAGTAGCTGGAGCTGTCCAGCTCCTTAGGGTTTAAAAACATAAAAAGGGAAGTCTGTTGTGGCATAAATGATAGACCCCGATGAGGCAAGCTGGCGAGCTCACCTGCCTCGCTCAGGGACAGACGGAGTGTGCGCGAGGACGCGAGCCCCAGGGTTCTGGCGCCACCGTCATGGTCCACGCAACCCTCCTCCTGATACTCAAGATGGTGCAGGTGCTGGGGGCGGGGACAGTGCACTTTGTGCTGAGGCTCAGCCCTTTCCCAGGCACCAGAGACACATCCAGAACCTTCTGGTCCTGGGAAGGGAGGGTCTGAACTGGGTGAGACTGCAGGGATGCGCAGGGATGCGCCTGCGCCTGGTGTTCCTGCTGGCTTCTTGCAGCCACAGCTCCCGTTCGTGGACGTCCCTTTCCTCATCTGCACTGGTAGTGTGACGTCCTCACCTTTTCGCTGCGTCCTTTGTGGTGATGTTCCGCAGACACCCCTCCCCTCTAGGGCTGGCCTCGTGCCCCAGAGCAGCTGCTTCTCGCTGGGCTCTGAGCACCACGGAGCTGGAGCAACACCCGGGGGAGGCGGGGGGGGCGCCTGGGGAGGCAAACCCCCACGTTGACCAGGTTCTCTCTGCTGGGGCTCCCGGGCTGGGCTGCGGTCCGCGGTGAGGGCGTGGGTCCGTGCACGTGTCTGTCTGAGTTTCCAAGTTCAGGTGAGGGGGGCGTGGAGGTTAAGCAGAGGAAGGACAAGGGCTTCCTCCTCCCCTGGTAGCAGGTATTTAGCAGATGGGAAGATACTAGCAGATGGGAAATCAGCAGATCCATTTAGATCAAGATGCAAATGTAAAAGCTACCAGCCCTGTACTAAATTTTGCACTGAACACGTCCACTCCATCAGCCACTTTCTACCTGCGCACATGCAACTGCTCTTACTGCAAAGTCGTGTAGAAACTGAGGGAAGGAAATTCCACATTTGAGAAGGAATTCATTGTGAGTTGAATTTCAGCATTAAAGTGGAAGTAAATTTCTCAATTCCTGTTGACTTTCAGACTTGTAAGTCCTTTCATGAGTAAGTGTTTAACATCAATTAACTACTACTTCAAAGGAAAAAAAAATTGTTCTTTTTTCTCCTAGATTGCTTCACTATAGAAGTTCCAACATAAGCTATCTTCTAAAAATGCATTCCAACCCTGTGATAATTTCCGATACAAAAAACAAAAAAACAAATGACGAAAGTCCCACCTGGGTCCCAGGAAGCAACCTTCCCTGCAGACCACGGGGTCCTGACCCAGCCGTGTCATCTTGCTGGACAGTCTTTTCCTCTGTGTTAAAAATCATAGCTACACCTCGCATCTGTGCAGAACTGTGCCAACGCTGTGACATGTTTTCTCACTTAATCTGCCAGGGCTGCAAGGTGGGGGCTGCTCCACCCATTTACATCAGGGAAGATGGAGGCTTGGATTTAAAACTTGCCAAGACCCATAGATCCTAGCAGTGGGGGGAGCTTGCATCAGGCCTTGTCACTGAAGTCTCAAGGTTTTCTCCAAGGGAGTTGAACTGGGCACTTTTCAAAGGAATCTACAGAACTCAACAGTTGCTATCTTACACACCAGTTCATTCTATCATTCATTCTTCCAGCAAGGGTTTGAGTGCCCGCCATGGGCTGGGCACTCTTCTGGGCTCTCAGGATATAACTGGGCAGTTCAGGTGTACTCCTGCCCCAGTGGGGTTTAATTCTAGTGGAGAATATCATCAGAGGAAAGTGAGATCATTTCAAATCACAGAGTGCTGTGGACGGCAAGCTGGCGGAGGTCTGCGGGGTATCACGCACCATCTGGCCCACAGGTCTGCGAGGAGCCTCACTCTTTCCTGCTCTGGGCTCCTAAGAGGGCTGTGCTTTGTCCGTCCTTCTGACGCCTGCCATGTGGGCCCTCAAAGCTGAGGCTGCCTCTCCCTGACTGCTGACTGTTGGAGCAGCTTCCCGTGGTGAGTGTGCGAGTGTGTGGCTCTCTACGTTTAAGCCACGTGTAGTGAAAATTTTAATAAACCAGGTTTGAAATATTAATAATCCGTATACTAAAACCTGACAAAGACATTACAAGAAAAATACTTATAAACCAATATCTTTCATGAACATAAATGCAAAAATTTTTTCACAAAATATGAGTGGTGAAACCAAGCAATGACAAACTCCCCTGGAATGCAAGGTTGGTTTAGTGTCAGAAATCAGTATAATTTGCCATGTTAACAGAATAAAGGAGAAAATTGAGGAGATCGTATCAGTAGATGCAGAAAAATCATTTGAAAAAATTCACTCATTAAAACCGCTCTCTGCAAGGTAGGAATAAAAAGGAACTTCCTCAATCTGATGAAAAACATCTATGAAGAGTACACAGGTCACTACTTAAAGGTGAAATGTTAAATGTTTTTCCCCTAAGATGAGAACAAGGCAATACATCTGCTCTATTTCTATTCAACATTTATCTTAAATGCTCGCCTATGCAGTGAAACAAGGAAAACCAAATTCATAAAGATGGGAAAAAAGGGAAACTGCCCCTATTTGCAGATAGCTTGAATGTATACATAGGCAATCCCAGTGAATCAACAAGTAGAAACTATAAAAAAAATGTGAATTTAGTAAGGTCACAGATATAAGGCCAATATGCAAAAATCAATGGTATTTCTGTAGACTGTCAGCAAACATGGAAACAACAAAGTTTGAAAGCAGTACTATTTATAATAACATCAAAAAACAAAATATTTAGATGTAATGAATGGTGTGCAAGACCTCTTTCCTAAGAACCACAAAATCTCTCTTAGTAAAAAAAAATAGAGGCCTAAGTGAATATCCTTTGTTTGTGGATTGGAAAACTTGTTCAGATGTCAGTTCTCCAAAAATTGGTCAAAAATTTCAAAGCAATTCCAATTATAACCCCAGTAGGCTTTTATAGAAATTGACTATTTTCTAAATTATGTTTGGAAATACAAAGAACCTAAGGAGTCAGAACAGTCTTGGGGGAAAAAAAGAAAAAAATGCTGGAAGATTTTAGCAGTTGTATTCGTAATAACCAGAAATTAGAAACAACCTAAATTGCACCCAACAAAAGAATGAATGAAAGGATAAATTTGTAGTGTGTCCATGCAATGGAATATCCCTCAGCAATAAAAGTGAGCCATCTCTCTAGGCAGCATGAGCAGCTCTCAGGAATTCATCCTAAGTGAGACGTCAAATGTAGAAGTACACACTCTATGATTTAGGTGATACAAAACCAACCCATGGTGAAGAAACATTCACAAGGCTGGTTTCCTGGACTGGGTGGGTGGCTTCGCTGGGAGGGGGCAGGAGGGAACGTCATGGGGCGATGAAATATCTGTATCTTCATGAGGATGCAGGTTAGTGAATGTATTATTCTTCAGCCATGTACAGTTAGGATTTGTGTGTTTCAAAGTATGTAAATTTTACCTGGAAGAGAAGTCGTTGGGAGAAGGGGGTGTAGCTGAAGCAAGGCTGGCAGAACTTTGACGGGTGTGAAAGCCGGATCACAGGTGTATGGGGCTCAGTACGCTATCCTGATCACTTTATATATGTTTGAAATTCTTGAGAAGACGTTCACTTTTTTTTTACTTTTTTTTATTATATTAATCACCATACATTACATCATTACTTTTTGATGTACTGTTCCATGATTCATTGTTTGTGCATAACACCCAGTGCTCCATGCAGAATGTGCCCTCTTTAATACCCATCACCAGGCTAACCCATCCTCCCACCCCCTCCCCTCTAGAACCCTCAGTTTGTTTCTCAGAGTCCATAGTCTCTCATGGTTCGTCCACTTTTAGTTTAGCACATAAAAAAGAGTAAGAGCAAACATTCTAATCAGGTCTCATTTTAAGTGTAAAACTTAATGTGCTTGCCCCCAAATATTTTTATTTTCAAAGTCACTGTCTTGTGTCTGGTGAGCTGAGCTGAGAGTCACTATCTTTGGGTTTTTTTTGTCTCTGAGCCTGTCCCTTGCTTGGGAATTGGTCCCTCTCCTTTGCCAGGGACCCCTGAACCGAGATGGTGTCTGGAAATGATTTGGGAGATAATCTTCTTAAAGATTTTTTTAAACCTCAGTGTTTCCTGACCTCTTCCTCAGAGGCAGTTAGCAGGGTCTCCCCTGCGTTTGTTAAGTGGTGGTGTGAGTGCGAGGCTGCAAACATGAGCGATGGTTACCAGCTCTGCAGGGAAAGGGTGGGGGGAGCTTCCAGGGTCCTCTAGCTCCTTTTCAAGGAAGAATAGTCTATAAACCCCTAAAGATGAGGCTGAAAAAATAAAATCAGCTTCAAAGTAAATACATCTTTCAATTTCCCACCCCCCAAAAGAATCTGGCAAGGACAACGGGAGAAACTCGGGCTGTGTGCGTCACCAGCAGTGTGGTGCCCGTCATCAGCGGTAGAGGGTGTCCATCCGTCAGGCTGGAGACGCGTATCTGTCCCTACCTGCCATGCCAGGCCCTTCCCCTGGGGCAGACCAGTCATTAGCTGGGGGTGGTGTGGATCCGGCCCTTCTTGCTGGGGGCCCGCGGGGACCTGCCTGCAGCACCACCCCACTCCAGGCCCACCCCCTGCCTTCCAGGTTTCTGACTCTGGTAAATGGTTTCATCCCTGACCTCTTCTATGTAATTGGTGAATTTTAAATGGGCACCATATGTTCTTTTTTGCAACCTCAGGAAAGGTTCTGTGAGCTTACAGTATTAATGCAACCTACCATTATATTGGATCATTTCACTTTTATTTTTAACTAAAAAGGCCATCCCTCAGATTTTTTACTCATGTAGTGCCATTTCCAAATTGAACCCTAATACTGCTGTAGTTCAGTAAATCAAAGATATCCTGATTATGTTGGTATTAATATTTTGATATCATTGACGGTAGAGTTTTTAGTATAGGTTTTAACATTTACTGAATGCTGATATAGCCATCCGAATGCTGGTATATTGTTCAGGGAATTAACCAGTGACAGATTGTGTGCTTCGTATATCCAACAACCATTCTTTTTTTTTTAAGATTGATTTATTTATTTTAGAGAGAGCAAGTGAGGGGAGGGACAGAGGGGGAGGGAGAGAGAAAAATCTCAAGCAGACGCCCCGCTGAGCATGGAGCCTGACGCGGGGCTCAATCCCACGACCCTGAGATCACGACCTGAGCTGAAACCAAGAGTTGGCTGCTTCACCGAGAGCCACCCAGGCGCCCCTATCGAACAACCATTCTTAAAGATCAGTTTATGGAGGTGTAAGAATGGAGATTTGAAAAACAACCAGGAAATTAGCAAATGCCCGAAAGAGTTCAGGACAAGCCGTGCCCACCATGGCCACCAGGGCCAGCCCACTCTAGTGGGTGTGTGAGCAGGCCTCCCAACCGGACCTGGGATGCAGAGCGGCTCTGACCCTTGACCTTAGGCAGAGAGACCCAGAGCCACCGGGGTCAGTGGCAGGTGGCCAAATGCTGTGCAGTGAACCAGCCTCTTTACATGTGCCATGATCTTTGGAAACAACCTGTCAGGCCCCACAGGAGGGGAACCAGTTCCAAACACCACCATGCTCTGTGACCCGCCTGGGTGTGGACTTTGCTAGGTACCGGGTGTTCAGGGGGCCCTTGGGTGGTTCCCAGCTGCAGGCCGGGCATGGGGGAGGCAGGCCCGCCTTGGAAGCACGGGGGCAGGGGGGAGGGGGTTAGGGTGAGGGGCTCTGCCCGTGGCTCGGACTGGAAAGAAGCTGGGGCCTGCCCACAGCTGATGCCGGTATGCTGGGAGTGTGCTGCGGATCCCATTCCCAGCCAGCGGAATGGCCCAAGCAAGAGAGCGAAGCCCCGGCTTACCTGGGTGAGACGCCCCAGCAGGTAGGCGCCCCACTCTGGGAGAGAGCGCTCACCTTCAGAGCTTCTACTGTGCCATTTGTCTTCACGGAAATGTAAGCTGCTTTAATTATTTTGGGGACAGATCAAACTTATTTCAGAAAGAACCAGCTCAGGAGCAGCAGAGGTCCCCTCGAGAGAGCCCCAGCCCCTCCTCTCCAGAAGAGCTGCTTCTTTATCATGTTTGCCATGATTCCTACCGTCTCTATTAATGCAAAACAGAACGTTCTTCAAGGAAAGTGAGAGGGCCTTATGCCTATGTCAATTCTATTGTTTATTTGTTAAAAGAAAGAAAAATGCAGGGCCATCCCCAAAATGCTGGAAGAGCCTGCTGCTCTCCGTGTGGGGAACCCTGGGGACGGTTCGGGAGCACAGACTACTTGCCCCTGAATGCAGGCACAGCTGCTCCAGGTGACACAGGCTGCATCCAGGGGCTCCGATGCGAAGAGTGAGGGCCCCGGGGCTGACTGGTCCAAGGCCTGGGCACTGTGGGGTGCATGGGGCCAGCCAGCAGGGTCTCCTGGAAAGACTAGCCATTCCCCACATGCAAGGGACATGTGGAGGGCTGAATTGCGTGATACGAGGAGCAAGTGGGGAGCCCCACGTCCAGGCTGGAGGAGGAAGGAGGGGGCTTTCCTCCCAAGCCCCCAAGGTGGGGCCCGCAGGTGTATGCCGGGCATGGGAGCAGGCCGCGGTGCAGAGGGGGTTCGAGACCACACCGAAGGCCTGTGGCAGCACGGTTTGAGAGAACTAGGGTAGCTCATTGATTTTCAGTGTATCAGCTGATGAGTTTTGAAAATGTACATATACCCATGTAACACCCCAATCAAGATACAGAACTTTTCGGGCGCCTGGGTGGCTCAGTTGGTTAAGCGACTGCCTTCGGCTCAGGTCATGATCCTGGAGTCCTGGGATCGAGTCCCATATCGGGCTCCCTGCTCAGCGGGGAGTCTGCTTCTCCCTCTGATCCTCCTCCCTCTCATGCTCTCTGTCTCTCATTCTCTCTGTCTCAAATAAATAAATAAAATCTTTAAAAAAAAAGATACAGAATTTTTCTTACAGATAGCTGCACACCCATGTTCATAGCAGCATCATTCACAACAGCCAAAAGGTGGAAACAACCTCAAATGTCCATTGATGGATGAATGAATAAACAAACCGTGGCGAATCCACACCTGGAATATTAGCCTTAAAAAAGGAAGGAAACTGGGACACCAGCCACAACGTGGACAAACTGCAGACGTTACGCTCGGTGCAGTAAGTCAGACACGGACGGTCCCTTCTGCACAGTCCCACTTATACCATGCCGGGACAGTCAGATTCGCAGAGACAGAACACAGGAGGAGAGGGATGAGGAGTTAGTGATTAGTGGGCGTGGAGTTTCCATTTGCGATGATAAAAGTTCTAGAGAGGAACCATGGGGATGACATTGGGAATGTACCTAATGCTGCTGAACTGTACATGTAAAATGGCAAATTTTATGTATATTTTGCAGTAACTGAAACATTTTTAAAAGATCTAGAACTTTTCCATCACTTCAGAAACGTCCCACCTGCCCCCTTCCTAGGGATCTCCACCCCCATGAGGATTCCTGCTCTGCCTCCACCGTGGACTGGTTCCGCCAGGACCTTCCTGTGGGTGGGGCATACGCTATGCGCTCTTTGTTTTTAAGATTTTATTTATTTATCAGCGAGCACGAGGGAGCACAAGGAGAGGGAGCAGCAGAGGGAGAGGGAGAGGGAGAAGCAAGCAGGCTCCCTGCCGAGCAGGGAGCCCGACGCGGGACTCGATCCCAGGCCCCCAGGATTATGACCTGAGCTGAAGGCAGACGCTTCACCAACGGAACCACCCAAGCGCCACACATCTTATTGATTACTCTTTTTTTTTTTTTTAAAGATTTTATTTATTTATTTGACAGAGAGAGACACAGCGAGAGAGGGAACACAAGCAGGGGTAGGGTGAGAGGGAGAAGCAGGCTTCCCGCTGAGCAGGGAGCCCGACACGGGGCTCGATCCCAGGCCCCCGGGATCATGACCTGAGCTGAAGGCAGACGCTTCACCAACGGAGCCCCCCAGGCGCCCCTCACTATGCACTGTTTATATCTGGCTGCTTCGTTCAACATAGTGGTTGACACTTGGCCATGCTGTTGCCTGCATCCAAAACTCATCTTCTATTGTGGATCAATATTCCTGTGTAAGCATATACCACTATTTCTTTACTCATTATTTCGTT
>NW_028006823.1:0-967 GCF_054177405.1 Leptonychotes weddellii | reverse complement strand
CGAGAGAGAGAGAGCATAGAGGGAGAAGCAGAAGCGGACTCCCCGCAGAGCAGGGAGCCCCATGTGGGGCTCGATCCCAGGAGATCATGACCTGAGCGGAAGGCAGACACCCCATCTGAGGAGGATTTTAGGTGGGTGAAGGTTTAGGAAAGACCTCCCTGAGAAGGCGATACTGAAGTTAAGACCCAAAGGATGAGAAGGACCCATCTATGTCAAGACTGGAGTTACAATCATTCCAGGCAGAAGGAGTTGCCAGCAGAGGTTGTAGCATGAGAAATAACTTGGCCAAGTTTGAGGCGCTAAAAAAGGCCAGTGGGGCAAATAGAATGAGATGATGTTAGCTGAACAAAGCTAAACTCCACAGCAGTTTCCAGCCAGGTGAATGTGCCAGCATTCTGGCTCCCCGCTCATAAATCTGCTGTTGGACTAACTGAAGACAAGGATACTCACATCTTCTGTTTGCTCTCCCCAATTTATTTTGTCCTATGTAGACTGATGTCACTGTGGGAGAAAAACAAAGGGCCAAAAGCCAAAGTGGCCCAATGTATTTGGTTCCATTTTTTTTCTTTTAAATTAAGGGCCATCTGGGTTACTAAATTAATTTTATAAAACAAAAAAGGAGTTCTCCATGAAAATACCTTTTACTCTTTTTTTTATGCACAGTCATTTACATAAACTTCACTGATTAGAGTTAATCATTCAGAAATACGAATAAACACATTGTCTCTTCCAGGAGTTAGATCATTCAACGGTACGTCATTATAATTTACTAATAGAAAATTATCACTTGTTTTAATTACTATTACTCATTTAATTACCCAAAGATAACATCATACATAAAAGATACTGAAGATTTATCCCCCCCTTTTTTTAATGTGTCCATGACTTCCCATATCTGTAGCATTCATTCCAATGATTTTCTTAACAAAAGTGTCCCACCCTAGGTTAGCCTCCGTGCGGCTGTTGA
>NW_028006822.1:0-967 GCF_054177405.1 Leptonychotes weddellii | reverse complement strand
AAGAACCTAGAAGGGAAGAGGGGAACATTTTTCTGCCTCTGCAGACCTGTCATTAGGTTCATGTTGCCTCCCGGGAGGTGGCATGATCTTGGGTGAAGCAATATCTTTTTTTTAGCCAAGGGCAATTCCCAGAGACAGGCACAGCTGTGAGCACTCGGGGGCCAACATTTCTGGCATCTAAGGGAATGAATGCCTTGATCTGGTAGCACAATACTGCATTCATTACAGTCAGATTTCTATCACTTCCACTATTTTCCCATTGGTGGGAGAGAAGAAAGGGGCTACAGATACTTTATCTGATGCCAGGTCAACCTGCGGCAGGATGTGCCTGGCTTAAAGGAAGAGTAATGAATTAGTCTAAAAAGACATGGTAGGTGGGCCCATGAGGGTATCTTTCTTGGATTCCTGGCCCGAGGGGAGTGCTTTCCCCGCCTTAACTGGCTGCTGTGGAGTGAGAATTGGACATCACAGGTCCTAACCCTAGAAGGCCATCCTGACTCATTTCTGTATTCGTTACTCAGGCTATGGAAGTCATAATAATGAAGTTTGATTTTGGGGCCACAGACTCACAGAGAGAGGGATAGGGCAAGTCTGAAAAGGTATGCGGGGGAGGGGTCTGGTAATCAGATGAGAACGGCATTGAGAAGGAATCTTATGCAAAAAGTGGGTTATCTTTAGGGCTGTTCGTTGTAATACTGTTTATAAAAGTGAATATCCTTCAGCAGGTGAACTGTTAAAAAAAGGAAAAACCAACTGAGAACTAACATGGCGTCCATCGCCTTCCCAGCATTCCAGGCTTCCTTAATTAAAATAACCTAATTTTCATTCCGATATTCTGCTTTTTTGGGGGAAGCCTTCTCAGGGGAAGTTAACCTCGGTCCACCCCATGGCCGGTACCTGGGTGGCCTAAGCCAATCAGCGCGCTCCTTTGGGCCGCATCACCAGGGGTCATGTGACCCAAGGCGGT
>NW_028006821.1:0-967 GCF_054177405.1 Leptonychotes weddellii | reverse complement strand
CCTTTTGATGGCTGCATAATATTCCATTGTATATGTATACCACATCTTCTTTATCCATTAATCTGTCGATGGACATCTTGGCCCTTTCCACAGTTTGTCTCCAGCATCCTTCTTTTTGCTGGGGAGAGGCTGTTCAAGTGAGGGAAGAGGGCAAGGGACAGAGGGAGAGTCTTGAGGAAAATGTTGCTCTGGGTGGAAGGAATTTTAAGTTACCATATGAAATACACACACACATAGTGCGTTTTGTTGCTTGCTCTTCATTCACTGGCCTGTTTGCGATGTATCTGGCACCTCTGCTGTGTGGGGTGGATCCTGTGGGTGCTGTGCCCTGACCCCTGGACCCCTCTTCAAGGCCAATGCCCCCTCTTTGACTGCAGGAAGGATGGGCTGCCGATGGCTCCCAGGGAACTGTCTTACTCAAGGTTCCCCTTCAGGGGAACGTTGACCAACGCCTGGCAGATGTAGAAGGGGATATTGTCAAGAGAGATCTCTGTAGGACTGACCAAGATAGGGTTCCCTTATAATGCTACATTAAAATTGCTTTCAAAATATGTATGATGAAAAGGAGTTAATTGTTTTCCTCAATAATGGAAGGATCCTACTTCCGGTTTAGCCTTATATACCAGAAAATAGGGATATAAACTTTCACCAAAGGCTACATTTGACCGAAACTTTGTTCATAGCCCCCCCCACCCCGACCCAGAAAGAGTAAATGCAGTGATGGAAGACAGTTGAATAAATTACAATTATCTTCCTGTAGATTTCTGCATGGATATTAAAAAGAGTAATATGGGTTTAGTAAGAAACTTCAAGAGTGTTGGGAAGTGTTGTCAGAGAAAACACTGAGATGCAGTAAGTGTGTCATATCTCATCTAATTTGAAATAAATGATAGGACCCCACACAGGTAGGTGTACTTGATGCAAAAGTGCACAGATGTGCACATACAAAGGGCTGAAGATAGAGGGG
>NW_028006820.1:0-967 GCF_054177405.1 Leptonychotes weddellii | reverse complement strand
AAACTGGGAAATAACAGGTGTTGATGGGGATGTGAAGAAATTGGAACTCTTGTGTATTGCTGGTGGATTTGCAAAATGGTGCGGCTGCTGTGGAAAACAAACAGTATGGTGGTTACTCAAAAACTTAAACGTAGAATACCATATGATCAAGTATTTCCATACCCAGCTCTATTCTCGAAAGAATTGAAAGCAGACACTTGAACAAATACTTGCACACCCATGTTGACAGCATCATTGTTCTCCGTAGCCAAAAGGTGGAACAACCCAAATGCCCATGAATGGAGAAACAAAATTTGTGTATGCATGTGATGTAGTTTTGGAATGTAGGTGAGGTTCAGTGGGGTGGAGTCTGGAGCCGACGACCAAGAAAGAATTCTTGAGGTGTCTTTGGTGCAAAATGGTAGTTTATTAAAGCACAGGGACAGGACCCATGCGCAGAAAGAGCTGCTGCCCTGTGGTCTTGTGGAGTGGCTGATTATATACTCAGGAGTTGGGGAGGTGAGGACAATGGGGGTGTCCAGAAGGACTGTCATATGCTAAAGACTCTCAGAACACTGAGAGTCCTGGTTATTGTCAAGCCAAGGTTGTTTTTCCTTCTAATGAGGCACTAACATGGAAGACAGTTGGGAGTTTCCTGGAGGAATATTACATTCCTCCTATCACACGTCCTTGTCAGTGGGCTTTAGGTTTAGAAGAAATTCAATTTTATTTACGTTTCCTTCTGCCTCAGCCTCCCTCAATTTCATGGAGAGGAGGGTGATGTTAGGGCTTCAGGAAATTGAGTTATGGGTCTCTGGAAGTTAGGCTATTGATAAGAGAGCTTCTTCCTTGTAAATCACTAGGACATTTGTAAACTGTGGGAGACTCCTGTCCAGCAGGACTGTAATCTCTATCCATTAACCATTTGTTTTTCCTTTAGGGCAGCCAGGAGTGCCTGAGGAATGTCACACATATCACAAGCTGGCGG
>NW_028006819.1:0-967 GCF_054177405.1 Leptonychotes weddellii | reverse complement strand
AATGAAGAAGAGAGTACACAAATAATTCAGGAATCCAAGTAGATAATCCACATCTACGTTTTAGGCTAACTCCACTCTGTTCAACTTGAGTCATGGGACTTTCATTCATTCTTTAAATACTTACTAAGTTCCTCCAGGGCCCTAATACTGGGCTAAGTGTTTGAGTACACAGTATGAACCAGGCAGGGTCCCTATTTTCCTCATCATGCTTACTGTCTAAAGGAAAAGACACATATTAATAAACAAACATTAATGAGTATTGTTCCCATTGTCTATTACTGCAAAACAAGCTACTCCAAAGCATAAAGGCTTAAAGCATTAACTGCTGTATTCTATCTTGCAACACTGAGGGTCAGGAATTCAGGCAGGGTTCAGCTAGGCGGTTCTATCCCACATGGTGTCAATGGAGGTCACATGACCGTATTCAACTGGCATATACGATGAAGTCTGGAGGGTCCAAGGCAGCTCACTGACATGCCCTATGCCTTGGCAGGGGTGGCTGGAAGGCTGGGCTCAGCAGGGACAGTTGAGTAAGTGCCTCTATAAGGATGCCCTGGCATGGCATAATCAGGGCAATCAGGATTCCTGCTCAGTAGCTCGGGGCTCCCAGAAAGTACTCCAAGACACAGGAAGCAGAAGCCCCCAGTTTATAAAGGTCTAAGCCTGGAAAATCCCACATCATCTTCTGCCACGTTCTCCTGGCCCAGCAGTCCTAGAGCCTGTCCAGACTCAATGAAAGGTCACAGGGATCCCACTCTTCCTGATGGAAGAACTGGCAGCCATATTTAGTCCACCACAAATCTCTAATTCACAGGTGTGAAAAATACGAGGAAGGATGAGAACAGGGTGCCATGAGGAGGGACGGAGAGAATCAAACTTAGAGTGGGTGAGCAGGCAGCCATGGGCTCTCTCTAGCTCCGAGGCATCAGTGGTCATAAGCTATCAAGTGCAGCCCATCTTCCTCACA
>NW_028006818.1:0-967 GCF_054177405.1 Leptonychotes weddellii | reverse complement strand
GCCCCCAGATCTCTTACTCCTATAGAGAGGTCTCTTCTCCCAGGCTGCTTCTAAGGTGTCTGCATGCATGAAGCCTAAAGTCCTTCACTTTGGTGGTTGCTGATGTCTGCATAAGGAAAGGCACATACTAAATCCTCTTTCTATCTTTCTCTCTCTCATATAAGGAAAAAGTTTCTCCCACATAGCAGTATTTATCATACTGCAAATAAACAAAACTCCTATTTCAAATCATGAACAATTCAACATTGAATTATTTTGGCAAGGTGTTAGGAAGGCATAGAGTGTACATCTAATATTAAGGAGTTACTTAGGGAGATCTTATATTTTGTCTGAGTTTAAATTTACATGTACAAAAACGATGGAATCATTGACCATGATTTTACTGTTTGAAGATTTTGCTGTGTCTGTCTAGAAGTCACATAAAACTCAGGCAGAACAGTTTCTGGAATGGAGGAACATCTTACTATACTGTAACAGAATGAGCCTTAAGGATTTTTGAGAATAAGCACTTTTATATTTGAAGGTAAATATTAATGCATCAGTGAAGTTACTTTTTTGAGGTCTTAATAAACCTTGAAATCAACATCACTCTGTCTCAAAAACATCCTCCTGTCTTTTCTAGAACTTCCGAGTAAAATGTCCTTTCCCATATGTTACAGTATTTTGTGTTAAATGCAGTCAGCTAGTCACAAACTTACCTTTTCCTCTACAAAAGTATGACCCTACCAGATGAGCACATTTTACAGAAAGGAACACCAATCTGAGAATGCTCTTGGCAGGAAATGTTAAGTGGCACCTTAGAGTGAAAAACAGAACGACCTATAAGAGAACCTGGAATATTCTTGCTAAGAGAGGTTTTGATTTTGTTTCTCTGGTTTTTTACATGCCAAGCTTTGTTTACTATAAAGCAATGCCTCAGTGGAGGCTGTTACATTGTGACATATATCAAACAGAACAGACAACAAAA
>NW_028006817.1:0-967 GCF_054177405.1 Leptonychotes weddellii | reverse complement strand
CGAGAGAGAGAGAGCATAGAGGGAGAAGCAGAAGCGGACTCCCCGCAGAGCAGGGAGCCCCATGTGGGGCTCGATCCCAGGAGATCATGACCTGAGCGGAAGGCAGACACCCCATCTGAGGAGGATTTTAGGTGGGTGAAGGTTTAGGAAAGACCTCCCTGAGAAGGCGATACTGAAGTTAAGACCCAAAGAATGAGAAGGACCCATCTATGTCAAGACTGGAGTTACAATCATTCCAGGCAGAAGGAGTTGCCAGCAGAGGTTGTAGCATGAGAAATAACTTGGCCAAGTTTGAGGCGCTAAAAAAGGCCAGTGGGGCAAATAGAATGAGATGATGTTAGCTGAACAAAGCTAAACTCCACAGCAGTTTCCAGCCAGGTGAATGTGCCAGCATTCTGGCTCCCTGCTCATAAATCTGCTGTTGGACTAATTGAAGACAAGGATACTCACATCTTCTGTTTGCTCTCCCCAATTTATTTTGTCCTATGTAGACTGATGTCACTGCGGGAGAAAAACAAAGGGCCAAAAGCCAAAGTGGCCCAATGTATTTGGTTCCATTTTTTTTCTTTTAAATTAAGGGCCATCTGGGTTACTAAATTAATTTTATAAAACAAAAAAGGAGTTCTCCATGAAAATACCTTTTACTCTTTTTTTTATGCACAGTCATTTACATAAACTTCACTGATTAGAGTTAATCATTCAGAAATACGAATAAACACATTGTCTCTTCCAGGAGTTAGATCATTCAACGGTACGTCATTATAATTTACTAATAGAAAATTATCACTTGTTTTAATTACTATTACTCATTTAATTACCCAAAGATAACATCATACATAAAAGATACTGAGGATTTATCCCCCCCTTTTTTTAATGTGTCCATGACTTCCCATATCTGTAGCATTCATTCCAATGATTTTCTTAACAAAAGTGTCCCACCCTAGGTTAGCCTCCGTGCGGCTGTTGA
>NW_028006816.1:0-967 GCF_054177405.1 Leptonychotes weddellii | reverse complement strand
CCTCCCTCTGTACGTAAGGAATCTCTTCCCGCTAACTGCCCTTAAGATGGTTTCCTTGGTTCAAAGATTTGCAAGTTTTACTATTACATGCCGGGGTGTTGGCCTGTTTTCCTTGATCTTAGGAGGGGGTCCTCTCTGCCTCTAGGACTCGAATGTTTGTTTCATTCCCCAGATTAGGGAAGTTCTCAGCTACGATTTGCTCAAATACATCTTCTAGCCCTCTCTCTCTCTCCACTCCCTCTGGGATTCCAATTATTCTGACATTGGAATGCTTCATGGTGTCAATTATTTCTCTGATTATATTTTCATGGATTCTGAGTTTTTTTTCCCTGGCCTCCTCTTTTCCCTTTTTATCTATTATATTGTCTTCCATGTCACTTATTCTCTCTTCTGTCTCAATTACCCTAGCTGTTAGATTATCTAGATTGGATTGGATCTCATTGATAGTGCTTTTTTTAAATTTTTTTTATTTATTTGAGACAGAGAGAGAGAACACAAGAGGGGGTAGGGTGAGAGGGAGAAGCAGCCTCCCTGCTGAGCAGGGAGCCCGATGCAGGACTCGATCCCAGGACTCCGGGATCATGACCTGAGCCGAAGGCAGTCGCTCAACCAACTGAGCCACCCAGGCGCCCCTCATTGATAGCATTTTTAAGTTCTGCCAATTCACCTTTTATTTCTGCCCTTAGAGTCTCTATGTTGCCATTAATTGATTTCTCCATTCTAGCCATTGTCTTCACAATTGCTAGCCTGAATTCCATCTCCGATATCTTGGTTATATCTGCATCCATTTGTAAATCTGCAGCATAAGTCATAATCTCTGAGTCTTTTCTATTTTGGGGGCTCCTCCTCCTAGTTATTCTGTTGATGGGTGTTTGAGGGAATGTATAGAGTCCAAATTATTGACCAGAACCCAAGCAAGATGCACCTGTTTTCTTGGGACCTTAGGGTTGCTGGCCTCTTGTTTTCC
>NW_028006815.1:0-967 GCF_054177405.1 Leptonychotes weddellii | reverse complement strand
ATCTTTATTAGTTCTCTTCTCCTGCTGGGTTTAGGCTTTGTTTGCTGTTCTTTCTCCAGCTCTTTAGGTGTAGGGTTCGTTTGTGTATTTGAGACCTTTCTTATTTCTTGAGAAAGGCTTGTATTCCTACATACTTCCCTCTTAGGACTGCCTTTGTTGCATCCCAAAGATTTTGAACAGTTGTGTTTTCATTTTCATTTGTTTCCATGAATTTTTTTAATTCTTCTTTAATTTCCTGGTTGACCCATTCATTCTTTAGTTGGGTGCTATTTAGCCTCCATTATTTGAGTTCTTTCCAACTCTCCTTTTGTGATTGAGTTCCAGTTTCAAAGCATTGTGGTCCAAAAATATGCAGGGAATGAACCCAATCTTTTGGTAGCAGTTGAGACCTGATTTGTGACCCAGGATGTGATCTGTTCTGGAGAATGTTCCATGTTCACTTGAGAAGAATGTGTTTTTGGTAGCTTTGGGATGGAATGTTCTGAATATATCTATGAAGTCCATCTGGTCCAGTGTGTCATTTAAAACCCTTAGTTCCTTGTTGATCTTTTGCTTAGATGATCTGTCCATTGCAGTAAATGGGATGTTAAAGTCCCCTACTATTATTGTATTATTGTCGATGTGTTTCTTTGATTTTGTTATTAATTGGCTTATATAATTGGCTGCTCCCATGTTAGGAGCATAAATATTTACAATTGATAGATCTTCTTGTTGGATAGATCCTTTAAGTATGATATAGTGTCCTTCCTCATCTCTTATTATGTCTTTGGTTTAAAATCTAATTTTTCTGATTTAAGGATTGCCACCCCAGCTTTCTTTTGATGTCCATTAGCATGACAAATTGTTCCCCCACACACATTTTAAATCTGGAGGTGTCTTTGGGTCTAAAATGAGTCTCTTGCAGACAGCATATTGATGGGTTTTTGTTTTTGTTTTTTTAATCCAATCTGATAGCCTGTGTCTTTTG
>NW_028006814.1:0-967 GCF_054177405.1 Leptonychotes weddellii | reverse complement strand
TCGCGTGTGTTCCCACCGGCCTGGGCCTCAGGGGGCCACGGGGTCACCACGTCATGCTGGGGGGTACACTTTCACTGCAGGGGCAGCCGCCCCGCCCCCGCTGCACACACACCCCCCTTCATGCCTGTCACGTGGCCAGACTGACCTGCTGGACAATTCCAATCCCCTTCTTCCTGTCCACTCCGCCCCAGGCTCCCCCGCCAACGCCCGCAGGCACAAGGCTTCACGTACTGCCCCAGGGACGGGCTGGGGCCATTCAAGCCCACCAGGCTGCGAGCCCCTGGCTCACGGCCAGGCCTTCAGAGCCAAGCCACTCCAGCCTGTCCCATGGCCACACTCGCCAGCATGGCCCCAGCCACAGGGCAGCAGGTCCCCTGGGCCCCAGACCCTGCACAGCCCCCCAGGTGTCCCCTGGGGACACCTCCAGGTCAGCAGGCAGAGAGGCCCACACCGCACGAGGAACCAGCAACCAAAGCGGCTCTGGGAAAGAAGTACCAGACCCAAGGCTCCACCACCAGAGGAGACGTGGCTTTTCAGCAGGAGGAGGACAGGGGCGCATGGTGGAGGGAGGGCTACAGTGACAGTTCTCCCCGCACCCCCCTCTCCTGTGCCACGGCAGGCTCTCGGGGCCAAGGCCTGGGTGTGCGGGCTCAGGGCCGCCAGCAGCAGGCTGTGCTCTGAGGAAGACAGCAGCCACCGTGGGCCGTGACCTCAGCCAGGGGCCATCTGCACCTGGGCCGCCCGCTCCCTCGTCCTGCATCTGGGAATCTGGGAAGGACAGCCACAGGTCCCTTCAGAACCGCGACGTGCAATTTGCGGAGGAAGCTGCTGGTGGAAGGTCTTCCCTCTGCAGATATGGGATTCATTCATCTGAGAAATGTGTGCCAGATGCCCTGGGGGGCGCGGGGGCAGGACGTGAGTGGTCAGACACCAGCGCTCCAGAGGTGGGGCTGTGGCGTGCGAGCTA
>NW_028006813.1:0-12053 GCF_054177405.1 Leptonychotes weddellii | reverse complement strand
TGACTAACATAACATAATAAAATAAAAAAACAAAAAACAAAAAACAAAACAAAAAACAAAGGAGGGATAAAGACTTTCCTTTACAAATAAAAGCTGAGGGAGGTCATGACCACCAGACCTGCCTTACAGAAAATGCTAAAAGGAGTTCTTTGAGTGGAAGTAAAAGAACATTAAGTAACATCATAAAAACACAAAAAGATAGCATAAATATCACTGGTAATGGTAAATATATAGTCTTAGATTCTGCAATATGGTAATAGTGATGCATAACTCATAGTTCTAGTTTAAAAGTTAAAAAAATGAATATAGCAAAAATAACCATAAATATAAATTAATTGGTACAAAATACATGTAAATTATAACAGCAATTACCTAAAATGTGAGGGGGAAAAGAAGTAAAAGGGTAAAGTATCTGACTTCTACTGAAGTTAAGTTGCTATTAATTTAAAATAGTGTTAATAAGTTCAAGGTATTTTATGTAAATCCCATGGTAACCACAAGGGAAAATCTTGTAGTAATTACACAAAAAAACTTGATAAAGCAGTCAAAGCATACTGATACTAAAAGGCATCAAAACACAAGGACAGCAGGATGAGAAACAAGGAACAATGGATCTACAAAACAACCAAAAAAAGTAACAAAATGGCAATAGTAAGTCCTTACCTATAATAATCACTTTAAATATGAATGGATTAAATTCTCCAGTCAAAAGACAGAATGGCTGAATGAAAACAGCCAAGATCCAACAATATGCTGCCTACAAGAGATTAACTTTAGTCTTAAAGACACACGCAGACTGAGATTGAAGAGAGAAAAAGACATATCAAATAAATGGTAACAAAAACAAAGAGGCAGGGGTAGCTACACTTATAGCAGAAAAAGGACTTTAAACTAAAAATGATAAGAGATAAGGAAGATCATTATGTAATGGTAAAGGGGTCAATATCTCAAGAAGATACAACAATTATCAATATTTATGTGCTCAACATTAGAGCACCTAAATATATAAAGCAAAAACTAACAGAGCTAAAAGGAGAAATAAGCAGTAATTAAGAATGGTTGGGGACTTTAATGCCCCACTCTCTACCACAAACAGATCATCCAGACAGAAAATCAACAAAGAAATAGCAGATTTAAAAAATAACAGACGAAATGGACCTGACTGACATCTACAGAACATTCTATCCAACAACAGCAGAATACACATTCATCTTATGCGCACATGGAACATTTTCTAGGATAGACCATATGTTAGGTCACAAAATAGGTCTTAGCAAATTCACAAAGACTGAAATCAGACCAAATATCCTCTCTCATCACAATGGCATAGAACTAGAAATCAATAACAAGAGGAAAACCGAAAAAATTCAAGAACACATGGAAATTAAACAACACTGTCCTGAATAACCAATGAATCAAAGAAGAAATTAAAAGGGAAATAAAAAAAATTTCTTAAGACAAACAAAAATGGAAACACAACATACCAGAACTTATGGAGTACAGCAAAAGCAGTTCTAAGAGAAAGTTTATAGCAATAAATACCTACATTAAGAAGCAAGAAAGATCCCAATAAACAACTTAACTGTATACCTTAAGTAACTAGAAAAAGAAGAAGAAACTGAGCCCAAAGTTAACAAAAGAAAGAAAATAATAAAGATTAGAGCAGAAAAAAGTGAAATAGAGTGCAGGGAAAAAAGAGAAAAAATTAACCAAACTAAGATTTGGTTCTTTAAAAAGATGAACAAAATTGACCAACCCTTAGATAGACCATTCAAGGAAAACAGAGAAATGAACCAAATCAACAAAATTATAAATGAAAAAGAAGACCTTACAACATATATCACAGAAATACAAAGTATCAAAAGAGGCTGCTATGAACAACTATATGCCAACAAACTGGGTGACCTAAAAGAAAGGGAAGAATTCTTAGAAACATGTAATTTACCAAGATTGACTCAGGAAAAAATAGAAAATTTGAATAAATCAATGAAAAGTCAGGAGATTAAATCAGTAATCAAAAGTCTCCCAATGAAAATAAGCCCAGGACTGGATGGCTTTTACCAAACATTCAAAGAAGAATCAAAAAGCAATCCTTCTCAAACTCTTCCAGTAATTTGAAGAGGAGGGAATACTCTTAAACTCATTTTATGAGGCCAGCATTATCCTGATACAAAAACCAGAAAGAGACACTACAAGGAAAAAACAAAACAGAAACAAAAACTACAGGCCAATATTCCTGGTGAATATAGGTGCAAAAATTCTCAGTAAAATGCTAGCAAACTGAATTCAGCAGCACATTAAAAGGATTAGTCCAACATGATCAAGTGGGATTTATCCCTAGGATGCAAGTGTTATTTAACATACATAAATCAATCAATGTGCTACATCATATTAACAGAATAAAAGAAAAGAATCATCTGATCATCTCAATAGATGCAGAGAAAGCATTTGACAAGATTCAAACATCCAATCATGATTAAAATCTTAACAAGTTAGGCATGGAAGAACTATGTCAACATAGTTAGAGGCCACATATGATAAGTTCTCGGTTAACATCAGAGTCAACAATAAAGGATAAAAGCTTTTCCTTTAAAATCAGAAACAAGACAAGGGTGACCACTGTCAACACTCCTATTCAACAAAACATTGGAAATCCTTGCTAGAGCAATCAGGCCAGAAAAAAAAAATAAAAGGTATCAGAATTTGAAAGGAAGAAGAGAAATTATCTCTATTTGTAGACAAGGTGATTTTATATATAGAAAATCCTAGACTCAACCAAAAAACTGTTTGATCAACAAATTCAATAAAGTTGAAGGATACAAAAGTAACATACAAAAATCAGCAGCATTTCTATATACTAACCAACAAAATTTCTGAAAAAGAAATAAATTATCCCATTTATAATAACACTGAAAACAATAAAATACTTAAAAATTTAAGGAAGTGAAAGATCTCTATGCTGAAAACCACAACACATTGATGAAATAAATTGAAGAAGACACAAATAAATGGAAAGGTACCCTGTGTTCATGGATGCAACTTAAAACCACCATTAGATATCACCTCACACCTCTTAGAATGGCCGTCGTCAAAAAGACAAGAGATAACAAATGCTGGTGAGGATGCGGAGGAAAGGAAACCCTTCTGCATTGTTGGTGGGACTGTAAATTGGTGCAGCCACTATGGAAAACAGTATGGAAGATCCTCAAAAAATTAAAAACAGAACTACCATATGATCCAGCAATTCCACTTCTGAGAATATATACAGAATTCATGAAAACACTAACTCAAAAAGATATCTGCACTCCCATGTTGATAGCAGCATTTAGAATAGCCAAGACATGGAAACAACCTAAGTCTTCATCAATGGATGAATGGGTAAAGAAGATGTGAGATACACACACACACACACACACACACACACACACACACACACTCTGGAATATTATACTGACATAAAAAATGAGGAAATCCTACCATTTGTGACAACATGGATGGACCTTGAAGTCATTGTACTAAGTGAAATAAGTCAGATAGAGAAAGACAAATACTATATGATTTCACTTGTATGTAGAATCAAGGATGGGGCATGGGGATTGGGGGAAAGTGGTCAAAAGGTATAAACTTCCAGTTATAAGAGAAGTAAGCACTAGGGATGTCACATACAACACAATGACTACAGCGAACACTGCTGTATGACATATAGAAAAGTTGTTAAGAGAGTAAATCCTAAGAGTTCTCATCACAAAAATTTTTCCCTCTTCTTTTCTTTTTATAAGAAGATGTATATTAGCTGAAACTTTTTTAGGATTTATTTATTTATTTGAGAGAAGAGTAGAGGGAGAGAATCTTTTTAAAAATTTTATTATGTTATGTTAATCACATACATTACATCATTAGTTTTGATGCAGTGTTCCATGATTCATTGTTTGCGTATAACACCCAGTGCTCCATTCAATACATGCCCTCTTTAATACCCATCACCAGGCTAACCCATCCCCCCTCCCCTCTAGAACTCTCAGTGGGAGAGAGAGAATCTTAAGCAAGCTCTACACCCAGTATGGAACCCAATGCGGGGCTCGATCTCATAACCCTGAGATCATGACCTGAGCCAAAATCAAGAGCCAGACGCTCAACTGACTGAGCCACCCAGACACTCCAGTTTTCATATCTTGATAAAAATTTTAAAAAGCAGAATTCTGGAGGCTAGGAAAGAAACTGAGGGTTCTAGAGGGGAGGGGGGTGGGAGGATGGGTTAGCCTGGTGATGGGTATTAAAGAGGGCACGTTCTGCATGGAGCATGGGGTGTTATGCACAAACAATGAATCATGGAACACTACATCAAAAGCTAGGGCGCCTGGGTGGCTCAGTTGGTTAAGCGACTGCCTTTGGCTCAGGTCATGATCCCGGGGTCCTGGGATCGAGTCCCACATCGGGCTCCCGGCTCAGCAGGGAGCCTGCTTCTCCCTCTGACCCTCTCCTCTCTCATGCTGTTTCTCTCTCGCTCGCTCTCTAATAAATAAATAAATAAATAAAATCTTTAAAAAAAAAAAGCTAATGATGTAATGTATCATGATTAACATAATAAAAGAAATTCTCAAAAAAAAAAAAAGGGAAAGAAGATGTGAAAGACAATGCCTGGAAATAACTGCCCTGCCCCCCCCCACCCCGCATCTCTAGTAAGATAAGTGGCCATTTGCGGTTCTGGCTCCTTCGACATTGTTACCCCTTCTTATGCATGGGTCTTATCACGAAGTAGAGTTGGAATGGTGAACTAGGAACTATTCATCAATAGCCTCTACTCCTTAAATATTTTTTTTTTTTTTTAAGATTTTATGTATTTGCGAGAGAGAGAGAATGAGAGACAGAGAACATGAGATGGGGGAGGGTCAGAGAGAGAAGCAGACTCCCCGCCGAGCAGGGAGCCGGATGCGGGACTCGATCCCGGGACTCCAGGATCACGACCTAGCCGAAGGCAGTCGCCCAACCAACTGAGCCACCCAGGCGCCCCTACTCCTTAAATATTAAGCTAAATACATAGACAATAACATGGTATAAGTGTTTAAAATGCCAAGGTGTCATGTGAATATCAACAAAATGGTGCAACATGTAACCATGCCAGCATTTTGGTCCTCTGTTCGTAGTTTATTTTTCTCTTGATCATCCAGTTAATTCCATGACCCATAATCACAAACATGGTTAGAAGCTATGTTTTGTGGCAGAAATGTAGACAACATATTTGTTCCTGTGGCATTACAAAAAATGTGACCTATTTGGAAACAATAATGATGACCTTTAGGTAAGGATATTCATTTTCAATTCTGATGGCTCTATTAAAAGTAATCTTCAAGGACAGAATTAAAAGGGACAAACCTAGTAACGGGCCTGACTCCCTCTCTTTCTCCCTCCCTCCATCCCTCTCTTTTCCTTTTTCACTTCTTCCCTCCTTCCCTCCTTCTGTTCATCTATCAGTAGAGAGAGAAATGCCAAATAGGATCCAAGGGGCTTGAAAGCCACAGGGAGAATGTGAATTTCTGTCCTGCAGGAGATGAGCACAACCCAGGGTACAGCCCAGCCTCTTCTCCAGGAGGGCTGTCTTGGAGTCCTTGCCTGATAACCAGCTGCTCAGGAGTGTAAATTTGGAGGCATCTAAATTCACAGTTTCTAGTTAACTTTATAAATGATTTGCAGAGGAAGGAGAATCAATATTTGGGCACCTCCAAATGCTAGGTGCTAGTTTTATTTAAAATAAATCACATCCTAAGCAGTTTTCTTTTCTTTTTTTTTTTTTAATTTTTTATTGTTATGTTAATCACCATGCATTACATCATTAGTTTTTGATGTAGTGTTCCATGATTCATTGTTTGTGCATAACACCCAGTGCTCCATCCTAAGCAGTTTTCTAATCATATGTGTGAAAAGTGGGTTAAATCAATTTAGGAAAGCCTACCGACTTGTTATTTGGCCAAACTCAGAGCTCATATCAGTCCGTACATTCACTAGTCCTGATTTTCAAGTCTGGCTTGACAAACAATTTTTTTTTTTTTTTTTAGTAATTTTTAAATATTTTTATATTTTAGAGATATGAGAGGAGGATAAGGTATATTATCATAACATCAGCAAGGATTTTCATTCTCCCTAATTTCTTTGTAATTTATGACATATCTGTTTCCCAAAAGGACTGAAGAAGCCATTTTTCCTCTTCTTGTGTACATAGATTAAAAATTATCTGGATACATTTGCAGGTAAGATGGACACAGTTTATGGGAGAATACTATTCAAGAATATGATTAATATTTTAGGGGTGCCGGGCGCCTGGGTGGCTCAGTTGGTTAAGCGACTGCCTTCGGCTCAGGTCATGATCCTGGAGTCCCGGGATTGAGTCCCGCATCGGGCTCCCTGCTCGGCAGGGAGTCTGCTTCTCCCTCTCCCACTCCCCATTTGTGTTCCCTCTCTCGTTGTGTCTTTCTCTGTCAAATAAATAAATAAAATCTTTAAAAAAAATATTTTAGGGGTGCCTGGGTGGCTCAGTTGGTTGAGTGTCCGACTCTTGATTTTGGCTCAGGTCATGATCTCAGGGTTGTGAGACTGAGCCCCACATTGGGCTCCATGCTCAGTGGGGAGTCTGCTTGAGATTCTCCCTCTCCCTCTGCCCCTCTCACCCCCATGCTTGCTCGCTCTTTCTCTCTCAAATAAATAAATAAATCTTAAAAAAAATAATGTGATTAATATTTTAATAGCAACCAAAGAGGACATAGTTGGGCTGGCACTGAGCTCTCTGAGGCCTTCCTTAATGACCTGGGTGAACGAGGCAAGTGCTGTCTCCTCCTCCACACGATTTGGGCAAGATTCCCTATCACCCTGACAGCTAGAGAAGTTGTCACAAGCGACTTGCCCCTATCACAGAGTCATGTGTGGCCGGGCCCAGAGCACGAGCCCTTGACCCTCCGCCCATGTCCTGAACTCCTGTGAAACACTGCCTCACGAATAGCTTCATTCAGAGATGAACAAATTTTATTTATTTTTACTTTTTTGATTTTCATTTTTTTAAAGATTTTATTTATTTATTTGACAGAGTGAGCAAGCACAAGCAGGGGGGAGTGGCAGGCAGAGGGAGAAGAAGCAGGCTCCTCGCTGAGCAGGGAGCCGGATGCGGGGCTCGATCCCAGGACTCTGGGATCATGACCTGAGCCAAAGGCAGAGGCTTAACCAACTGAGCCACCCAGGCGCCCCGAGATGAACAAATTTTAAAAAGAACATTTTGAGGGGAAAATAGCAAGAACAAATATACGGTGTTTTGAAAGAACTACCTGGCCAGGTGCAGGGAGCCTGAAAACAATCTTGAGGTAAAAGTGCACCTACTGTCAACCTACTACACACAGCTGTACGGCAAGTGCTGGAGAGAAATGAGACCATAACGGGGTGCAGACATTCATCCATTCACTGGATCATTTGGAAAAGTGTACTTTCACTGTGCTAATTGCCTGGGAAACCAAGGTGGGTAAATGGCACCTTGCTCTCAAGTAGCTGAAAGTTTAATGAACAGAGATGCAAATAAACAGTCATCACATAACATTAAAGGCTGAAATAAAGCACATGGGCAGAGGAGCTGGGCAGGGCACTGCCAAAGAGGTGACGTGTGAACCAGGTCTTGAATGAAAGAGGAATTTTCCAGATATAGATAAGGAAAGGGAAGGGAGAGAGAAAAGATCCAGCATTGGGATCATGTTTATTACGCATGTGGTTATTCAGTGGTGAAAGGTCTTTAAAGTCAAGCACAAGGTTTGAGGATACACCGCCTCCTTGCAGAATTTTTTTTAGCAAGGTAGTGACCGTGATTAGGTCTGAGTTTTGGGAAGAGCTCCCATAGCAGTGCGGTGAATGGCAGAGAGATAGAGACACACAGAGGTGGGTCAGCTTTTCAGGAGACAAAGGAGTCATCTGAGTAGTCAGGGCTGAAGACTGAATTAAGTCTGGAGAACAGGGTCCTGAAAGCTTATTCTAAGCATATGCATTTGCATCACAATTTGCTGAGTAGAGCACTGCATAGCTCTATGTAGAAAGAAAAAAATTGCCAAAATAAGAGATTTAAGCTGAAATGTTCATGTGTTTTTAGATTACATACGTGGTTTTCAGTGCAGTTCAGAGAACCATGCATTCCTTCTTTCCTTTCTACTGTACTTTTCTGAGCTCAATTCCTCATCAGCAAAATGATGGTAATCACAGCACCTTCCTCATGAGAAAGAACGCGGTGGAGGGGGGAGGTAAGTGCTTAGCACAATGGAAGGCCCACTTTAGCCACTCAATAAATGTTAGCTCTGGTTATGTTCGCTGCACATTTACTTTAACTGGCTTGTGTGCGCATGTGTGTGGTGGGTAGGGGTGTATGTGTGGGTGCACGTGCATGCACACCTGTATGTCTGCATGTATGTGTTTGTGTGGTGGCTATGAGTGTTGTGGGATGCATTTGTGCATGAACCTGTGTGTGCTGGGCCCCCAGATTCTTGTTTGTAACTCCACTGCATTCCTTAGTTTCAAAAATTTCCTAGACAATCTTTTATTGGACTATTTGTGGTAGCCAAGCCACTTAAAGCATGAAATCTTTACTTCCTGAAGACCAAATTTAAGAAATAAAGAAACAACAGGAAAGAGGGAAGAATACCATATTCTGATGGCACTGAAGAGTCGTTTGTCTTTAACTTGGATCCTCCTTTGTCAGTAGATTTTCTTTATTCATTTGAGAGAGACAGAGAGAGCGCACAGGAGGCGGGGAGGGGCAGAGGGAGAAGCAGACACCCCGCTAAGCGGGGAGCCTGACTTGGGGCTCAGTCCCAGGACCCAGAGATCATGACCTGAGCCGAAGGCAGATGCTGAACCGACTGAGCCACCCAGGCACCGTGAATGGACATTCTTGCCCTCATCCTTGAAAAAACTGCTATAGGTGTAAATACTTTCTATATTTAGGGGAAATGATCCCAATCAACCACTCCACAAAGAAAAAGAATTTAACAAAAGGATCCGTGAAAGAAATAATGACTTTCAATCTTTGATGGGGAAGTTTTATAACATCAAACTTTTTCTCACTATTTTTCTAAGATATTCTTAGAAGCAATAGTGAAGTTACTCTGTTGTTCAATTCCCTTATCAAAACACCTCTCCCTTCTGTTTGAAATGTGGGAAATGAATGATAAGCATCTTATATGTTAATCCTATCTCCCTTGAGCATCTTATTCCATTAAAAGGATTTATGTAACTCTGAATAAGCCAGCAGTTATCTAGGTAGATTGAGTGTGCTATTAGAAGTCACCTCTCCAGAGTGGTGTTTCCCCATATTTATGGTGCGCCACTCTCTAGCACTTGCTCATTTTCCCTAAGGCCACATTGAGTCATGGAGAGAGAGGGAGTTCTTGGTGGCCGGGAGATCCAGGTTCAAATTGCAGCTTTGCTACCTGGTAGGTGTTTGATCCTGGACAAATGACTTTACCTTCATTCACATCGTAAAATGTAGAAATACTACTTAGCTTTTAAGCTACTTTAGGAGGTTCAAGAATGAATGTATAAAACATCTTATCACATTACCCGGTACAGTAGAAGCTCTGTTATCGAAGCCGTAACTAACCCGCAATCCTGCCAATATTTCACGTGGTGGAAAGTACTGTGTCTTCAGGAGTTTACATAGCTTATACATAGTGTATATAGTGATGCACAAGGTGGCGTCCAACAACCTCCACTCACTGGAATTCTTAATTACACACCAAACAAGTATTTAGAAACATCCCTTCCCATGACTTCATATAGGTAAGGACTTACATTAGCTATACCACTTGCATCCTGCAGGGTGTTATGCAAAAATGAGAACTAGAGGTACAGACAGAAATTTACTCAGCAGAGGTGCTAATAGAAGACTTGGAAAACCATAGGCATCTTCAAAGTTCAAACAACATAAAAATAAGCGACCACAAAATTCACTGCAAGCAGAGTGCTACTTGCCTTATTTAGGCAACACCCAGGCGGATGCACTGTATCCTCGCAGTAGCACTCTTAGCAAGGCGCCAGGAGCTTTTGATCACAATGCTGACATTTCTTCAGTGAAAGGCACTTGACTTTGGAAATGATTCTCCCAGGCAGGAAGGACAATCCATGTGTGGTTGGAACCCGCACGCAGAAGGGCCAGCATTTCAGCCCCAGCCAGTCTCTCTGTTTTGGTTTATGCTTTGATCTAATAGCGGCTCAAGTTCGGTGATCCCTTCTGAGCACTGCCTGGGGTGGTATTTGGGCCGGCCAGCACGCTTCCTATAAATCACCGCTTAAAAAGCTAGAGAGTATAGACCGCCCCTTCCACCCAAAGAAATCCACAAATCAAAGAATAAAAGAAATACAGCTACATAATAAACCAACCATCCGCTTAGTTCAGGGTAGATTAGAAGGAGAGAAAAAAGGAAATTTTAATGAAGACCTTTAGTTCAGGGCAGGGCCCTTGGGCTTTCCCCTAGCCAGCGCAGCAGCTGTAGGAGGCTGAGGGCTTTGGGTTTTCTGTAATGCTTCCTCCAAACAAACAAGAAACGTCTAATCTTCCCATGGAGCGAACATGCTCAGCAAGCAACAAAAGCAAACTGTGATGAAGACATTCTTCAGGCTACCTTTCTTACAGACACTCTTAGGTTTGTAATCCTCAAATCAAACACTTCTTTCTCATGTTTGCCTCCCCAGGTAGCTGTAAAGACAGTGGACCGAGCCCCAGGACTCCTTCCAAGTTTACTGTGGGATACTGGGGGAAGCCGGCCTCATAGAGAATCTAAACCGTCCCAAGCAGACTGTGTCAATGCATTTTGTATCCCCCTAAATGACCCCCAGCTGGGATCAACACGTCTAATTCGTAAAATCGAGCAGCTGCTTCCCTGATGGTACACACAATTCCCATTTACGATGGTTCTGCCTCACAAACGAGCAAGCATCCCCTTCTCATCGATGGCTGAAGAAAGTCTTTGGTTGGGACAGGGCAAAATGTTCTCGTCATTTGAATCCAACTTTGCCTATAGCCTCAAACACCATTCTGTCTCCAACAGCTTCTGCCGGGTTGAAGCAGGAAGGTTAAGAACTAGCCGCAGGCTCCTCTCTGTTGATTTGCAGGTGGTCACTTGAGAGAGGCCTCATCTTAATTAAGTCAAAATCCCTTCATCAATGTAGTTGTCCTTGACCGAGTCAGCCCCAAGCATATGGTTAGGCTACCTAGGTTTTTACTGTAAGCTGTGTCTTAAAAGGAAGCCTCTTAGAGGTACAAAGGACTGCCCTTTTGTCTCTAAAATTGACTGATTATTTCAGCGCTGAGCAGAATAATTGCGCGAAGCTGTAGGAATCATACAAACAACATGCCATTTGGACAAAGTTAGACAGCCCTGAGAAGTGTGGCGTTGAAGAAGAAAACATTGGGTGCATTTATTTAAATAACACTTTCTTTTCTAAATGGTATGTAGTTCTGAGACATCCTATGAATTATTTCCATTTATAAATGAAGAATTTGAAGAGGCCAACTAGACCTGCTTCTGTGTCAGCCATGTTGGGTTGGACATAGGCCCCTTGCCCCTGTGAGAAGACCAGTAGCTGCCACTTCAGTCTGGTGGCAGGCTCAGCAAGACTCAGTCGGAGGCCTTCAGTTGCACTCAGGTTGTTTGCTTCAGCAAGTCTTCCTGGCCTTCCTGTCATTAGCCACCCCCTGCCACCCCCGCCCCCCCCACCAGAGCAAAGGGTTTCCCGAGAAATCTAATACCCAATCCAAGGGAACATCCCTTTGGAAAAGATGCCACAATTTGAGCCGCTGGGACACAGTCAATTAACAATTTCCAGGGACTGTGTAGACACTGATGTCAAATTGGTAGTTTAAAATGGGCCACCTTGAGAGTATTTGCACAATGGAAATCAGTAAATTTACATGAAGTCAGCCTCAAATATTTCAAAATAATTGATTTTTACATATTAAGTCCATCATCTCCATCGTTATGTTTTCAAGTTCTTTGTTTCTAATTTGTATTCGGAAAGATAAAGAGGTTTATCAA
>NW_028006812.1:15750-23318 GCF_054177405.1 Leptonychotes weddellii | reverse complement strand
CCAACAACACTCAGTTTGTTTCCTGCGATTAAGAATTCCTCATGTCAATGAGATCATATGATACATGTCTTTCTCTGTTTGACTTATTTCACTCAACATAATACCCTCCAGTTCCATCCACCATCCCCTCACTTTCAATCTGCAGGTGACTTTAGCTCTAAAATGAGTATCTTGTGGGCAGCATATAGATGGGTCTTGTTTTTCTTATTCATTCTAAACCTTATGTCTTTCGATTGGAGCATTTAGTTCATTTACATTCAGAGTGATTATTGATAGATATAAATTTAATACCATCTTATTACTGGTTTTGTCCTTGTTTCTGGAGATTTTCTCCTTCCAAGTCTTTGTCACTTTTGGTCTTTCTTTCCTACTTAGAGTCTCCATTAATATTTCTCACAGGGTTGGTCTAGTGGTCATGTACTCCTTTAGTTTTTGTTTGTCTGAGAAACTCTTTATCTCTCCTTCTATTCTGAATGATAGTCTTGATGGATAGAATATTCTTGGCTGCATATTTTTCCCATTCAGCGTGCTGAATACATCATGCCACTCTCTTCTTGCTTGTCAAGTTTCTGTGGAGAGATCTGCTGCTAGCCTTATGGGTCTTCCCTTATAAGTTAGGGACTTCTTTGTCTTGATGCTTTTAGGATTTTTTTTCTTTATATTTTGCAAATTTAATTACAATATGTGTTGGTGTTGGCCTGCTTTTATTGATTTTGATGGGAGTTTTCTGTGCTTCCTGGATTTGAAAGTCTCTTTCATTCCCCAGTTTTATAGCTGTTTTCAGCTATAACTTCCTTAAGTAAACCTGCCCCATTTTCCCTCTCTTCTGGTACTCCTATGATATGAATTTTACTATATTTGATGGAGTCACTGAGTTCCCTCAGTCTACTTTTATGATCCTAGGTTTTTGCCATTTTTTTTCCAGCTTCATTATTTTCCATAATTCTATCTTTTATATCACTTATTCATTCCTCTATTTCCATCCTGTGGTCATTACATCCAGTTGATTTAAAATCTCAGTTATTGTATTTTTCATTTCAGCCTGATTCATTTTTAGCTCTTTAATCTCTGTGGCATAGTTCTCCCTGATGTATTCCATGCTTTTTTCAGCCCAGCTAGTATCCTTATGATTCTTGCTTTAAATTCTGGATCAGGCATTTTTACTTCTATCTGTTTCAATTAGATCCCTGGCCATGACCTTTTCTTGTTCTTTCTTTTGGGATGAATTCCTCTGTCTTGGCATTTTGTCTAGGTCTCTGTCTTCTCATATGTGTTAGGAAAGCATGTTATGTTTCCTGCTCCTGAGAGTAATGGCTTTATTAAGAAGAGGTCATATAATGTCCAGAGTCTGGCACTTCAGGAAGGGTCTTTGGTGTGTGCTGTGTGCACTGTGCTGATGTGTTATGGCTGCTCTATCCCTCAGGTCAGAGTTTCCCATTGCTAGCAGTAGGGAGTGTTTGGACCTTGGCCAGAGTGTGGTAAGTTTTAACTAGGTGTCTTCTGGTCAGGCTGTTTAAAGAAACCTGATGCTATTTCCACTAGAATTGAAGCTTTGCCGATCTCTATGGTCAGTAGATGTGGTGCGTGTGGGGGTTTGTTCTGGTCTGGGGGAGAGGCCCACCCTGCTGGTTGTTAGGCACACTTACCCTAGAAAAGCAGTACCATTGGAGTGCAGAGGGACAGGACTTTGTGTAAGCAATTTAGGCAGCCAGCGTTGGTGCTATGCTGTTTACTGAAGTTGGTTTATGCTGATGGGTGGAGGGAGGAAAATGGCATCAGCCTGTTCTTTTGTCCCTGGGAAGGGGAGTCCCTGCTTGCTGCTTGCTTTCAGGGGAGCAAATACTTTCCCCCTCATATGTCACAGGCATTTTTCAGATCACTGATCTCACACTGTCTCTGGGTCACTTGCCTGCCTGGAGCAACACAGCGCAGCTTGGGCTCTACACTAGCCAGCCCTGCTAACTTTTAAAATTCCAAACATCAGGGACCTGGTGTGGTGGAGACCTGTGCTAATCCTCTGGGAAAGGGTCTCATCATGCTGGGACTGTTGCAGATTTGACCCAGAAGGAGAGTTGCACCACATCATAGGAGTGTGGGATTAGGAGCAATCAGGCTAAACAAGAGTGGCCCAGTAAACTGCACTCAGCAGGTGTCTCTGCTCCTCTGCTGAGGGGCTGGGGAGCGAAATAGTGCCTGCTGGTTCTTTTGTCCTTGGAGAGGCAATGCCATGTCTCACAGACGCACTCCAAAAAGTATGAACACTCTCTCCCCATTCCCCTTAGGAGATCCTCAGATTGCACAGTCTGCCCCAGGATTGCTTGTCTGCCTCCACTCCAGAAATAGGACAGTGTCCTCAGGTCTCTATGACAGCCAAGTCTGGGGACCTCTGAAACCCCAGTCTTTGAGCCCCATTGGTTGCAAAAACTCATGAAATTCAGCCCTTTACTTTCCCCAGGCAGTGGCTTTGGGGAAGCATTCTCTTTGTACTTATCCCTGCGCACCCCAGTCTCTCTCAACTTTCTTTGTGATCAGCTCCCCCCACACCTTGGTAGCAGCCATGATCTGTTTCTTCCCAAACCACATCTCAGTACTTTCAACCTTCCTCAAAGTAACCTCTTCTCTCCCTCTAGTTGTGCAGTTTGTTCTATCAGTCCTCAGATTGATTTCTTGGGTATTCAGAATGATTTGATAGTTATCTAGCTGTGTTTGAGGAACTAGGCAAGACTAGGGTCTCCTACGATGCCTCAATCTTAACTCCCTCAAGTCTAAGATCTTTCTGCTTAGCGCAAAAAAAAAAAAAAAAAGATCTTTGCTTAGATCATAAAGGTTTTCTCTTATGTGTTATTTCTAAAGGATTTATAATTTTACCTTTTACATTTAAGTGTGTGATCAAATCTCTTTAATTTTTGTAGTCTGTGAGACTTCAGTCAGGGTTCATTTTTTTCTATTTTCTTTTTATTATGGCTGTCCAACTGTTTCATCCCACTGTTGAAAGACCCTCTTCCACTGCATTGCCTTGGCAACTTTGCCAGATGTCTGCTGAGCATTATTTGTGTGGGTCTGTTTCTGGTTTTTCTATTTGCTCTATTATCTATCTATATGTTTATCTCTCTGCCACTATCACATAGACTTGATTGATGGTACTACATAGTAAGTATTGGAATTGGATAGACTGATTCCTCTCACATTCTTCTTTTTTAAACATTGTTTTAATTATTCTATTTCCAATGCCTTTCCATAAAAACTTTGGAATAAGATTTCCTATATGTGCAAATATTTTGCTGGGATGGGAATTTTGTTAAATTTGTATGCCAATTTGGGGAGAATGGATTTCTTTACTATGCTGAGATTTCCAGTCGATTGTCATGATATGACTCTCCATTTTTCTTTAATTTTTAATTGTTTTGAATTTCCATTTTAAAAAATCTTTGATTTCTTTCATTAGTGTTACATAGTTTTCAGCATGCAAACAAACTACCCTCACTCTTTTTTTTTTAAATTTAGAATTAAAACTAAGTATTTCATTTGTATTCAGTTTATAAATGGCATTATGTTTTAAATTTCATTCCTCACTTATTCATTACTAATATACAGAAATGTAATTGATTTTTGTATGTTAACCAGCTACCCTGCAATCTTGCTGAACTCATAGATTAGTTCTTAGATGCTTGTTGATACCTTGAATTTTCTATGTAGACCACTAGAATAAAGACCCAGTAAGTGGCAAAGCACAGAATTTGAATCTGTGCTTTCAGATGTTAAAGCCCATTTGCTTTCTACTTCTTCTGAATAATTTACATGGAGTATTAATGATATATATTGGGAAATGAATGTTGGATGTTACACCAAAATGAAAACTAAATGTTTGTGTAAATTGTACACAATAAGGAAAACCAAAAAGAAATCATGAATTAATGCTTTATATACAAAATGGTTTAATCAAGACATATGTTGACAAAAAGAAACTCACTTGTTATAGTACTTGATCCAATATAGTATATTACTTTCAAAGCACTTAACCAGGGAAAGCAATACTGGCCTTTTTCCCATGACAACTCATAAATAATATATCACCAGTGGCTCAAGCTTCTTGAGAAATCCTTTATACATTGACATGTTTGCTTTATCATTGAGACAGCTTTTCTTAAATTATAAATTGTTGGTTTATATAAGTTATATATAAGTTGGTTATTTTTTATAATAATAGCAATTCTTTCATAGTTGGTTATTTTTTATAATTATAGCAATTCTTTCATAGTATTAAGTGTACCTTTTAACTCTTTGCACTTATTTTTGTAAGAGTAGCTTATGGACCAAGGAAACAATTCATTAAATGATGTTGACATTTTCCAAACAAGAGTGCCATCTTTGGATTATAAGGAGGGTATAACACAAAGCTCAACATCCTACTATTATTATTTCTCTTCTCACACAAAATCACACCATAATATCTCAATTTTCTTGAGAAAAATACATTTCCCTTTCATTTTAAAATGTAATAAAGCATAATCAATGAAATAATCAGATGTCAGCTTTGCAAATTGTGAAACATAATAATTTTTTAAAGTTTTTTAAGTAACAGGATACATATTGTCTTTCTTTCTTTTTCTTTCTTTCTTCTTTCTTTCTTTCTTTCTTTCTTTCTTTCTTTCTTTCTTTCTTTCTTTCTTTCTTTTGTTCTCTCTCTCTTCCTTCTTTCCTTCCTTCCTTCCTTCCTTCCTTCCTTCCTTCCTTCCTTCCTTTTCTTCTTTCTTGTCAAAAAGGAAATTCAAATCTATTGTGGTAAACTCAAACCCTACCAAGATGGTTTTTAGCCTTTAGTTGCAATGACTCTGATTGTGGGGCAAAGGGCAGAAGGTTATAAGGTAGTAAGGAAAGGCCTGATATGATGTGTTACCTGCATCCCAAAATACACAAACCACATAATGAGTATATTTATGTTATACTCCATTTATTTCACTAAATTAAACTAACATATAAAACAAAAATTTGGAATGATTAACCTAAAAATAATGTTGGAAAGCATAAATTTGTATTTCCATTTGAATAATGTTTATTTATTTGCTAAAATACCAATATAGGGCTTTAACTGATTTAATTTCAGCTCTTTCTTACCTAACTTGTATTCACAGGGCATCTATGTTTTCAGTTTCGGTTTCTTTAAATCAGAAGATGAACTTAAATATATTTTAAAAGGACTTGACAAATTTAAATTCCATCATTTCCCCCAATCTTTTGTGGTCATCTCACATTTCATTTCATTTTTATTTTTGTGCAATGTTGGAAGCATTTCACTTAATGGAATTAAGTAATTACAATAATAACAAAATTGGTATAAACAAGTTTCAGGGGGAAACACGAGTATTGTTGGAAGCGTTCAACTCCACTATTGAGCAGAGAATTGGGTGGGCACCATGGACAATCAGTGTACCCTGATATCAGTCTACAGAGCACTGGTTAAAACTACAAGACAGTTAAATGGAAGGAAACAGGCTAAAGCTGTTTACTGACTCTGCTTTACATTCATTTCATTTGGCCTATGAATGACAGGCCAGAAATTATCGACAAATCCTCACAAAGGGCCTGGGACATCTCTACTTCCTACGGCCACAGGTGCCACCTCAAGCGAATACAAATACCATGAACAACACTCTGGCTTCATGCGAAGCCAGCTCTGACTAATGTGTGGGTTGATGTATTTTCTGCACCTACTGTTCTTACCGATGATTGGATCTAAAATGCTGACAGGTGATGTAGGCTTTATTATTCTTCTTCAGGAAGAAATTTGAGTGCACTTAAATTTTTGAAACAGTTGTATGCCATCCTATCCAGCTAGTTTACCTTCCTTATCCTGTCTTCCTTATATCACAATTGTACTCCAAAATACTAAGCATATAAAATATTTAGTAACCTATTCCCCACCTTGCATCAGTCATGTAATACATTCAGAAAAGCAGGAAACAACTTTTAGGAACTTGATCTCTTTATGTTTCTACATGACTAAGAATGACTGTGATGATACATAACTATTGACAAGCAACTTAAAGGACCTCTAGCAACTGGCCCTTACTTTTACTATTGTAGGTTCCAAATGCATTCCTCACACACTGTGTTTTTATTTTAATTTTTAAAAAAGATTGATTTGAGAGAGAGAGAGCACATGGAGATGTGTGCAAGTGGGGGCGGGGCAGAGGGAGAGGGAGAAGGAGGAAGCAGACTCCCTGCTGAGTGCTGAACCCAACACGGGGTAGATCCCAAGACCCTGAGATAATGACCTGAGCTGTAATCAAGAACTGGACGCTTAACCTATTGAGTCATCCAGGTGCCCCATACACACCATGTTTTTATTTTAAATAGCAAGATTCTTATTTCCATGTGAAGAGGATCAGAATACCCAAATATGCCACTTTGATCTGAAGGCAGTTGACAACAAACAAGATATGTGATATGTTTCCCCTATCTGCTTAAAAGCTGGGCACAAATATTCCTTGTGGAGGTGTCCTCTTTTCTCGTACCAGGAAGGGAAGAACATTATTCACCAGAGATAGAGGCAGTGCCAAGACGAGTCTGCATAAACAGAATCTTACAAAATATCCCTTGTCTTCCACTAACCATTATCTTTCATATACCTACCTTCCATAATTTACTGCCCCTAGAATATCAAACCCCTTTTCCTTTGCCACAATTTGTCACCATTTGTTAAAATAGTATCTAACTCCTCCTCTCCCTGCCCTCCCCCCACTCCCACACTGAGTTTAACTGATTCTTTGGATCTTGACTTCCTTTCTATGAAGGCCTCCATGCACTTAAAAAATTAAAATAGTAGCATGAAATAAAGTTTGAATGCCCCTTTTTCCTGTTAATCTGTCTCTTGTGCATTTAATTCACAGGTCCCAGTGATGTAACATAAGACAGTAGAGGAAAAGTATTTCCTCCCTTATACATATTAGAAATATATTTTACATTTTAATCTCCAGTAACTTTTTTTTAAATTTTTTATTTATTTATTTTTTTTAAAGATTCTATTTATTTATTCATGAGAGACAGAGAGAGAGAGAGAGAGAGGCAGAGGGAGAAGCAGGCTCCCAAGGAGCAGGAAGCCCGATTCGGGACTCGATCCCAGGACCCTGAGATCATGACCTGAGCCGAAGGCAGACGCTTAACCATCTGAGCCACCCAGGCGCCCCCCAGTAACTTTTTACTTCCCTTTACGACTCTGCTTAGTACTTAGTGGTAGAAAGAAATAGAGTTGGGATAGATATTATGTTAGAAGGAGTATCATGTAGTATTTAAGAACGTTCTCTTGTCAGACTGCCACCTTTTAAATCTGCTCTATCACTTATCATGTAAACTTGAGAATTTAATTAAAATCTCTTGCTGTAGAGGGTTTTTTTTTGGTATGAAAACAAATTTGTTTCCTCACAGAATTATGGTGAAAATTAAAGGACTCTATAAATATAAAGCACATAGAACAATACCTGACTCATAATGCTCAACCAGTGTTAGCTTTAAAAAGTAGTATAAAGATCCTCTCTGGAAAACAGTACGGAGGTTCCTCAAAAAGTTGA